>NC_084987.1:4329942-4469812 GCF_963691925.1 Scomber scombrus | reverse complement strand
AGGGAGGAAAAAGGAAGGAAATGAAGGAAGGAATGGAGGAAAAAGGAAGGAAAGGAGGGAGGGAAGGAAGGAATGAAAGAAGGAAGGAAATGAGGGAGGAAGGAAGGGAGGGAGGAAAGGAGGAAGGAAGGAAGGTAGGAGGGAAGGTAGGAAAGAAGGAAGGAGGGAGGGAGAAAGGAAAAGCGGAAAAAAGGACAGAGGAAAGAAGGAAGGGGGGAAGGTAGGGGGAGGAAAGAAAGAGTAATAAAGAAACTGTGTTACTGTAAATGTTTCCCAACACAGATCTTTTTCTTGTCTTTTTTTTTTTTTTAGTTTTTTTGTTACCGGTCCAGGGATTGAAGAAGCCTGCTGCTGCTTTAACCCCCTAAGGCCACTTATATAGTAATAATCCTCTCCCTCCACTCAAAAATGTGTTTTTCTTCTTATTTCAGTGGGATGATTGAGCTTCACTGTGCAGAATGATGTGTGTGCAGAGTTTTGTTTTCACAACAACAAACAAAAAAAACTGAAAGTGGAAAGTTTCTCTGTGCTCACTTTAAAATCTGAGTTCAAGGGTTGTAACTGGAGAGCAAGATCTGTGACATCCAACCAGTATGAAACTTACACAAGTGTGATGTGGAAATTTGAAGCCTCGAGCGAACAAACACTGAGACATTTTAGGGATTATAACAAGATAATTGAGCTTTTTTTGTTGAGAAATCTTATAGACCACAAATTATTCTCTTTTCCTCCCTCCTTACTCCTTTCCTTCCTTCCTTCCTTCCTTCCTTCCTTCCTTCCTTCCTTCCTTCCTTCCTTCCTTCCTTCCTTCCTTCCTTCCTTCCTCCTTTCCTCCTTCCTTCCTTCTTCCTTCCTTCCTTCCTTCTTCCTTCCTTCCTCCCTTCCTTTCTTCCTTCCTCCCTTCCTCCTCTCCTTAATTCCTTCCTTTTTTCCTTCCTTCCTCTCTCCTTTATTTCCTTCCTTCTTCCTTCCTTCCTTCCTTCTCCCTTCCCTCATTTCCTTCCTCCCTCTTTTCCTTCCTTCTTTCCTTCCTTCCTCTCTCCCTTTCCTTCCTTCTTCCTTCCTTCCTCCCTCCCTCTTTTTTTTTGTTGAGAAATCTTATTAGACACAAATTATTCTCTTTTCCTCCCTCCTTACTCCTTTCCTTCCTTCCTTCCTTCCTTCCTTCCTTCCTTCCTTCCTTCTTCCTTCCTTCCTTTCTTCCTTCCTTCCTTCCTTCCTTTCCTTCCTCCCTTCCTCCCTCCTCTCCTTAATTCCTTCCTTTTTTCCTTCCTTCCTCTCTCCTTTCTTTCCTTCCTTCTTCCTTCCTTCCTTCCTTCTCCCTTCCTCCTTTCCTTCCTCCTCTTTTCCTTCCTTCTTTCCTTCCTTCCTCTCTTCCTTTCCTTCCTTCTTCCTTCCTTCCTCCCTCCCTCCTTTTTTTTGTTGAGAAATCTTATTAGACACCAAATTATTATGGAAAAATTGAGTCTTTTTAATACTACCTTACCTTACTACCAGCCAAACCGACAGTGTAAATTAGAAATGAGTCTAAAATAACATGAGAGGAATTTAAATGTGCAATAAAACAGTAAAACAATGAGGAGCAGGAAGATGAAAAGGCTATTTGATAGAAGTGAGGAAGTTAATATGTAAGCTAACCTGATAATCAGAAGGCTGAGACTGTTACATGATATGAATTTGGGCGGGGAAAACAAAATCCCAAATTGTCCTCATTTGACTTCAGGCAAGGCAGTTTTATTTATTAAAATCCATTAAAAGGACATAGAGTGCAAATGAAAGATTACAATTTAAAGTGCTTTGAAATAAGAAGAGAAGTGTTTTTCACCTCCTGTTGTCCTCGAGTCAAGTAAAGAAGGGAGGGAGGAAGAAGGAAGGAAGGAAGGAAGGAAGGGAGGAAAATAGGGAGGAAGGAAGGAAGGAAGGGAGGAAGAAGGAAGGAAAGGAGGGAGGAAGGAAGGAAGGAAAGGAGGGAGGAAAGGAAAGAAGGTAAGGAGGAAGAAGGAAGAAAGGGAGGAAGGAAGGATGGAAGGGAGGAAGGAAGAAGGAAGGAAAGGAAGGTAGGAGGGAGGGAGGAAAGAGGGAGGAAGGAAAGAAGGAAGGAAAGGAAGAAGGAAGGGAGGAAGAAGGAGGGAAGGAAGGGAGGAAGAAGGAAAAGAAGGGAGGAAGAAAAAGGAAAGGAGGGAGGGAGGGAGGAAGGAAGGAGGAAGGAAAGGAAGGACAGACAGAAGGAAGGGAGGAAAGAAGGAAACAGTCAAAACAGACGGGGTCAATTTGACCTGGGAGGACGACACAAAGGTTAAGATTTCAGTTCTGCTGGTAGTTTGTTCCAGTTGTGTAAAAGCTGCTTCACCATGTTTAGTCTGAACTCTGAACTCCACTATCTGACCTGAGTCGGTAGATCTCAGAGCCCTACTGGCCCTACTTTAGCTCTTCATTTGAAAAAAAGTTATATTATAAAAAGATTATATTTCTCTGTTTGCAGTGACACATGCAATCATCTGCAATGACTGAGCTAATGTTTTTGTGCTGAAATGAGGAGAAATAAAGTGAAGTTTGCTAATTGGATTTAGATAATTTATCAGAGCTGTTTTTGTCAACATTATACTAATCGAGAAATTATTTCTTGAAAAAAGATTAGCATGAGTTTAATTATGAATTGCCTGAGAATGGCCTTGTAAATATGTGTGTCTGTGTGTGTATACAACACATGTCTGCCCCTAATAATGAGAACGCAACACTATTGATAAGCTGCTTTCTGTCCGCAGAACATCTGGCCTGACCTTGTTCTGCAGAGCCAACTAAATAAGACTGAATGATAATGATGTTTTTTAACTGGCCCCCAGCGCCCGCATTAATCTCTACGAGCAGGTGTTCACACAGGCAGCCCCCGTGTTTACCTTCCGTTTGTTAGCATTGTGCTATAGTCGTCGAACTGCTGTCTTGGGGTTGGCATTGTTTATTCTGCTCAGTAATGCACTGTGTAAACTGCACTGTGGCACTCTGATCCGGAGCAAGCAGAATTAGAGACAAATACTTGAGATAGAGAAAGAAAGTTAACATCTTTTACTGTTTTTTTTGGTCTTTTGAGCAGTTTACAAATGCTTTTAACCCTCCTGTTGTACCCCATCTCCTTCTTTCCTGCCTTCCTCCCTCTTTCTTTAAATGTTCCTTTGTTCTTCCCTTCCTTCCCTCTTTCTTTGCTCCCTCCTCCTTCCATACTTCTTTCCTCACTCCTTTCCTTCCTTCTCCCTTCCTTCCTCCCTCCCTGCCTTCCTTCCTTCTTCCTTCCTTCCTTCCTTCCTTCCTTCCTCTTTTCCTTTCTCCCTCCTCCCTCCTTCTCTTTCTTTCCTCCCTCCCTCCTTTCTTCCTTCCTTCCTTCCTTCCTTCCTTCCTCCCTTTCTCCTTTCCTTCCTTCTCCCTTCCTTCCTCCCTCCCTCCCTTCCGTCCTTCTTCCTTCCTTCCCTTCCTTCCTTTCCTCACTTCCTTCCTTCCTTCCTCCCTTTATTCTCTCTTTACTTCCTTCCTTCCTTCCTTCCTTCCTTCCTTCCTCCTTTCCTCACTTCCTTCCTTCATTTCCTTCCTTCCTTCCTCATTCCTTCCTTCTTCCTTCCTTCCGTCCTTCTTTCCTCCCTCCCTCTCTCCCTTCCTTCCTTCCTTCCTTCCTCCTGTCCTTCCTTCTTTCCTTCCTTCCTTCCTTGACCTGAGGACAACAGGAGGGTTAAACAATATGGTGGCAATTTTCTAAACTTTTTACTATTGTCAGCAAATGTGCAAAACCAACAATGAGCTCATCTACTTACAACTACTGTGTGTGTATCTAAAGCGCTTATATTATACCTTAGTCCTCGGTGCCATCTTAACCAGCTGAGCTACATCAGCTCTTACAGGGATAATAATTATACATCTGGTTGAGATGAGAGCATCAGCCGAATCAGAATTAACAATGAAAAGATAACTCTGTCTGTCTGTGTGTTGCTGTATCAGCAGCAAAAGAAAGTCCAGGGATGAAGACTGAATACTCTGGTGTCCAAACTAGTGAACGTGGAAGTGTGTGATCAAATCCCGAGTGAAGAAAACCAGAAGTGCTTTTTTTCAGTTTGATCCAACCATTAAAAAAAAAAGTAAAAAATGTCTGTTTGTACTTCAAAGAGTAAAGAAAACTAAATCTAACAGGGATGGATATCATAAAAAAAATTCCTTTAAAATGTATTAAAAGATGCAGACAAGACTAATAAATTCTTAATGAGCTGAGCTAAAGGGGGCTTTCTGAGCTACCTCAGCTCTCACTCAGAACATAATAAGAGTTGAGATGAGAACATTAGCCGGAGCCGAATGCTCATCAGAATCATAAAGATAATAAACACAATCTGACTCTCTACATTATCTCCACATTTTTTATATTAATGAAGATTGTAAAACTCTGATCTGAGCAAGTTTGTAGCCTCATCCAGCTTTTTGTTCCCTTAGCGGAAAGTAGTATACTTGAAGTTCATTTTATTAACCTTTGTGTCGTCCTCCCGGGTCTAATTGACCCCGTCTGTTTTGACTGTTCCTTCCTTACTTCCTTCTCCTCCCTCCCTCCTCCTCCCTCCCTCCTTCCTTCCTTCCTTCCTTCCTTCCTTCCTTCCTTCCTTCCTTCCTTCCTTCCTTCCTTCCTTCCTTCCTTCCTTCCTGCCTTCTTTCCTTCCATCCTTCCTTCCTTCCTTCTGTCCCTCCTTCCTCCCTCCCTCCTTCTTTCCTTCCCTCCTTCCTACCTTTTTTCTTTCCTCTGTCCTTCTTTCCTTCCTTCCTCCCTTCCTCTTTTCCTTTCTCCCTCCCTCCTACCTTCCTTCCTCCATTCCTTTCCTTCTTTCCTTCCTTCCTTCCTACCTTCCTCCCTTCCTTCTTTCCTCTGTCCTTCTTTCCTTCCTTCCTCTTTTCCTTTCTCCCTCCTTCTTTCCTTCCTTCCTTCCTTCCTCCCTCCTTCTTTCCTTCCCTCCTTCCTACCTTCCTCCCTTCCTTCTTTCCTCTGTCATTCTTTCCTTCCTTCCTCCCTTCCTCTTTTCCTTTCTCCCTCCCTCCTACCTTCCTTCCTCCCCTCCTTTCCTTCCTTCTTTTCTTTCCTCCCTTCCTTCCTTCCTCCCTCCCTCCCTTCCTCCCTTCCTTCCTTGACTCAAGGACCACAGGAGGGTTAAGTATGCTTGAGTGTAAGTATTAGTATAGCAAGTATACTACGGACCATGTACTTGTAGTGTACTAGAAAATAGACTCATTTAATACCTCTTCGGACTAAATTGGAACATTTTTAAGTTTATAAAAGTATACTTTCAAGTATACAACAAGTACACTCATCTATATACTACTAGTGTACTAGGTATATACTTCTAGTCCACAAGTCCACTCTTCTATATACTGCCATTGTACTAGTTATATACTATATGATGTTGAACATATACGTTTATAACAGGGGTAATACCTCAAAGCTAATGTTTTTATTCTGCTAAATTAAATGTAAGCACGAGTCAATGACTTGACCTTATTCAGTACTTGGATCAAGATACTAAGTATTAGTACTTTGTGGCAGAAAGAAGTAAAAAGTTTACTAAAGTACAAGTAGAAGCTTTAGTATTAACCTTTGTGTCGTCCTCCCGGGTCAAATTGACCCAATCTGTTTTTACTGTTCCTTCTTTCCTCCCTTCCTTCCTTCCATCTGTCCTTCTTTCCTTCCTTCCTCCCTTCTTCCTTCTTTCCTCTGTCCTTCCTTCCTTCCTTTCCTTCCTCCCTTCCTTCTTTCCTTTCCTCCCTCCCTTACTTACTTCCCTCCTTCCTTTCATCATTTCCTTCCTTCTTCCTCCCTTATTCCCTCCTTTCCTTCCTTCTTCCTACCTTCATTCCTTCCTCCCTTCCTTCCTTCCTTCCTTCCTTCCTTCCTTCCTTCATTCCTTCCTCCCTCCCTCCTTCCCTTCCTTCTTCCTCCCTTCCTTCCTTGACTCGAGGACAACAGGAGGGTTAAAGTATAAGTGTAAGTCTTAGTATTAATGTACTTAGTCTTAGACTTTTCTTTATACTTTTTCAGTATAAGCCAAGTATACTTAACTATACTAGTCTTAAGTATATAAAAAGTCAACTTCAAGTATACTGCCTCAGTTTTAGTATAAAATAAGTATACTCGTAGTACACTGAGGGTTTGCATGATTATTTTGCGTTATTCTACAGCTGACCACACAAGATCAGATGTTGTCATTCATGTTATTATTACTGTTGTTTTAACGGGCTGCGAAGCCAGAAGCTTAAAGCCACCAGAGAGGGGAGAGCAGGGAGGAACTCTGTGCTTGTCCTGGTTCTGCCAGCTCACTGTGACAAGGAGCCACATTAATCAACCCCATCCAGTAGACAAGGAGAAAGTCCAAAATTAAAGCGACCAAATTTAGCCCAATTTGACGACAGTGAGGTTACTACCCCCCTCAACCCCCCCCCCCCCCCCCCCCCCCCCTCAACCCCCCCCCCCCCCCCCCCCCCCCCCCCCCCCCCCCCCCCCCCCTCCCTTCTCCACACACTGCAGGAATACCCTGGCCCAAATATCCCTCTCTGGCTCTGTGAATAAGTGCAGAAATCCTTTAGCAGTGTTAAAAGTTAAGGTAATGTGAAGGTAATTCGGCTATAAGCTAAACATAAAATATATTGCTGAACATGTGCTATATTAGGAAGGTCAAATTTATTATGAAAAGCTAATTAAACAGGAATTAATCTAGTATAGCTCCTAGTTTGACTGGGTGATTGCTGCAGGCAGATGAGACCCAGACACTTCTGCAGAAAACAGCCTTCTTTTTTCCTTTTTTTTCCTACTCAAGGAGACAATGCAGTTCGCTGTATTGATTCGGTATTGATTCAAGGTTCAAGACATAGAAAGATCTCTGCCCTTAGCTCCACACTTTTTTTTTTCTTGGGGGGGGGGGGGGGAGCATTGCAGCAAATCAGATAACATTGTTAGAGAGTGAATGGGAAGATAACCCAGTTAAGATGCAGTAGGGAGGGATTTTGCACTGGCCATGCTGTGATTTGGCTCTCATCTGCAGGCCCCTGCTCTCATCCCACTGGCCGATATGAGATGTAATTTTGTCACACCAGATTGAGCACCTCTCCGTCGACCCTGCAGGCAGCCGGCACTCTGTTAGTTATGGTGACAGAGAAGTGCGGTCATTTATCAGCCCGGGCGATTTCTTAAATGAGGACATATTGGCAGGTGCCCAAGCAGCACGCCGGATGAGGGGCTTCGCAGCGGCTGCAGCCAAGAGTGCTGAAGTGACAGCGGACGTCTCCTCTGGTTTTAATGGGGGGGGTGAGTAGTAAGAAGAAGTTCAGCGTTGGTGACCAAAGACGTAAAGTCTGTAAATGTATGTTCTTGAGAGATTTGCACACTGCACTGACACAACTCTGCACGCTGGATGCATTTTAATTGGTTACAGAAAACGAGGGCCTGGAAAAACTATAGACACTGTAGAAATACAAATAATAAACAAGGACTGTCATGTAGGAATCTCTCATAGGCTGTCTGTTCAAATATGATAACAGGACTTTTCTTTTTTTCTCTCCTCTTTGTGAATCAATATAGTTGGCCTGTTATCAATTATAATTCTTTCTGCTAAGGATGCAGTATAGTTGCAGTCAAACAACACCGCCTGGGCCATATAATGAGTGATGGGAGAAGCTCACTGATTAATTTATAACAAAAGAGTCAACAAAGGAAAGAGCATTGTATATCACCTGCTGTAGACAAGATAAGTACAGAGGTCTAAATTATATTTGTTGAGATACAAACATAGATGGATTGCCTCTGTTCCCAAACAGTGAATTAAAATGCAGCATATTCACCTCAGCAGGCTCCTTCTCCTGCTGCAAAAACTTTTTTTTTCTCCACCCCCCCTCCTCTCTCCTTTAATTTATTTGCTTATTTATTTATTTATTTTTTCATTTAAGCAGGCGGCAGCAGGGTGGAATAATAAATCGTCCTCTTTGGTGGTTGGTTAAGACTCATTAAAAATCTCTATAACGCATTGGAGCCAACTGAGGCTGTGTACCGTGTGAATAGCCCTGCAAAATAAATATTGTGCCTCGGCCATATTTTCTTTCAGGGATTTACATTAATAAGATAGTGTGTGTGAAGTAATCAGCTAATGGCAACCCTGGTCACAGAGGGCTAACGGCGGCGAGGTGGTGCTACAATTAACTGGTGATTGCAAGCAACAGCTGAGACGCTCTTCAGAGGAAGATCGAGACTTTTACTTAATGAGAAGCTTTTTTTTTTCATGGATTGTTTTTGCTTGAGATGTAATGCCTCCCCCAATTTGTGAGCAAAATGTAACCCAAGACAGAATTTGCAAATAGTACACATGATCTTTGACGTCTTTTCAACATTAACAACTCTATTAAGATTGTTTAACCAGCCAACAAAGACTGCACATAAACTGCCTTCGCTCTCAAGTTTGCTTTGTTTATTGTGTATAGCAGCAAAAAAGAAAAAAAGAAAAGGTTCTTCATCTCTAGACCTGTCTCATAATTCTAATCCATCATGCTCTTTTAATGCAGCAGTTAAACAGAGGACCTGACTGTGAGCAGAGGACCTGACCTCTATTCAGAGGAACATCACGTAAGCCCTCGCAATAGAACAGCGTTTAAAAATAGCAACCCTTTTGGAGGTTTTTTTGGAGTCCTCCTAACTCCGAGTGCTCATGCTTCTCCAACGTTTCTGCACTTAACAAGTCGGTGACTGATGGAGACAAGCAATAACAGAAGACAGAAAAGATAATTTACATATAAACAAGTTATTTAAACCTTTTATTTACGGTTTATTTGAATCAATAATAATATTAAATCGGTGTTTGACCTGGATTTCAGTTGCCAAGTGTGAAACAACAGTAGTGAAACCAATGTGGAGATGCAAGGAAAGAAACATCAGTGCTTATATATATTTCTTTGCAAGCATGCACACTGTCCTATTTCCCATTATCAGTGTGTGTCAGTGATGCATAGAAGCAGCAACTTCATCACATTTGGCACATCCAAGACTAATACAGATTAAAAAGATAAATACATCTGATTGACAAGAGCAGTGATGTTGGTGAACGCTTCATGTAAAGGCGGGGACTGTGCTCGGTGTTGACGTTAATATGCACACAGTGAGCTCTCATTGAGGCTTTCCAGTGCCGCACTGCACTGCACTTATCAGTCCTATTCATCTTCATTTTCAGTGTGTCTGGTTCGTGCCACATGTGTTTCATGTCATAAAGCAACACAATACAGCAGCCCCTTTTAAGATGCAGTTCCTTTCATAGCTATGAGCCATGAGCTGCTGGCTAACAATTAAAACAGTGCTTCACTAATTTAGCATCACTGTCAGACTCATAATGGACCTTTAAAAAAAAAAAAGTATCAGTAATTAGTAAATAGTGCAGCAGAACCTGACACAACTCTACAATGCAGATGACTGGTGACAGTTCAATTGGTGATCGAAGTATGCAATGCCAGTAGCTGCTAATATAGCCTGGAGCTGATAGCCTCCAGCAGAGAGTAGGGCCAGGCTACAGAGGTCTGCTAACCTCACTTGTAGCACAACCCCAGATTATTTTTCATTTTCAAACTTGTAGTCTCCAGCCTCAACCAACACTGACTCAAGTGACATCAGTTGAGGGAATTTATCCGATTTTGTCACACCCTGTGTTAGTTGTTCTCCCCTTGTGTATTTTGTTAGTCTTACTTCCTGTGTTTCCCCTTCCTTGGTTGATTTCCTCATGTGTTTCACCTGTCTTGTGTCTCTCACCTGTGTCCTGTTAGTGGTTACTACGTCTATATAGGTTTTGGTTTTCTGTTCAATCTTTGTCTGATTCTTCTGTCACGATGCGTAGTGCAGATGGACCCAAAAAGGCAGACAGTCTCGGGAAAAAGGGCACTTTATTGGCCAAACCAGGAATAACTAACTTAACAGAAAAACACAGGCCGAATAAACACTGGCAAGAACTACACACACACACACACACACAGACAACCTAACCACTAACAGGACACAGGTGACAGACACAAGACAGGTGAAACACATGAGGAAATCAACCAAGGAAGGGGAAACACAGGAAGTAAGACTAACAAAATACACAAGGGGAGAACAACTTTCCAAAATAAGACACAAACTAACACAGGGTGTGACAGATTTCATGAATCTCCCGAAGGTGCCACAAGAGGCGTTGTGCAACTTTTTTTTTCATGTATGACGCGTGGAAACACACTTTAATGTCGAAAATATAAAAACAGCTTTGTCACATTTGGCTTCCAGACCAATCACAGCTGATCAATCCAATGCATCGAGGTTGTAATAAGAAGAGCGTCTCAGTCAAAGTTCTGACACAACTTTTTTTATCAGCTCCACCATCATTACAGACCTACTTTGTCTGTGCAAACAGTGAATATCTTTGAAGCTCGGATTTTACTTATGAATATATATAAAAGCTTTTTCATTCACAGTTTGTAAAATCTTTTCTTTTAGTATTGAAATTAATGATTCCCTACCAGGTGTCACAGTCTATTGTTCTCAGCTCCACTTCAGCTTTATCCTCTAAGACCAAAGTTGGATTTTCTGGCTCCAGCAAGCTGCACACTCAAGCTTTCAAATATGTGATTGAATGAAGGGTCTATGGTGGGCACACATAGTTGGAGGAATGTTAATGTGAAAAAAGCAGCATTGTTCTCTCAAGACGAAAAAAGGGGGCTCAGGAGGTAGAGCCATGTGAAGTGTCCTTGAATAAGATACTGGGTGCTTTTCATTATGGAAGCCATAATGGAGGATCTTTGACCAGTGTTCGAATTACACAGTGGCTTTCTGGGGGAGCCCTGTTTATTTGTTAATTCAGTGTAGACAGATGTTCATAAAATGGAATGCATTGAGCGAATAAACACACAACATTGACATTTTATACCATCATTTTTAATGTACGGAAAATAAAATATAACTTAGTGGGCAGTTTTTTAGAGCTTTGGAGGCTTTCACTGGAGCTTGTTTCCTTTTCAGGGAAACCGAGCTCATTCAAAAATGTTTGAATCCCTTAAATTCAAGATTCAAGATTCAAGACAACTTTATTAATCCCTTGGAGGGCAATTCATTTGACAGCTCGCACCACAACATACAAATGCAAAAGTGCAAAAATCAGTGTGCAAAGTCAGCAGGCCCTATAGTCCAATGACTAGTTCATTGAGAGGAAGCCTATACAAGCATCAAATGATACAAAAAATAAATAAAAAATGCACCACAGTATCCAGCTGCACACTGCAATAACAAACAGATACAACTGGACCTCATAAAGATTTGTTCAGCAGTCAGACAGCAGAGGGGATAAAGGACTTGGGAAGTCGGTTACCCTTACAAGCGGGTTGGGCATAGCGACGCCCTGAAGGCAATAATGAAAATTCACTTCTTAAGATATACCCGGAAGTACTCACAATGTTGTGTGACTTCCTCATGACCTAATGCAACTGGAGGAGACGAGGAGTGAGGAGGATAATGGAGGAGTTTGGTGAGGAACTGCAGGTGTATTGTACATGGACGTTTTTACGTTACGTTTAAATGGCAACACCTCTCTGATTGAATGAGTTTACTGATTGGTCAGCTGATATGAGGACAATCAGGCTGTAATACAACAGATTAGGGATGAAAGTACCAACAGCAACTAATCATATTTATTCATAAAATAAAAATTACTGATTCATGACTCGACTTATTATTGTCAAAGAAGAAGAAGAAGAGCTTCCTTTCACTGTACATTTTCTGGTTCTGCTGCATTAAACAAATATTTCCTTCTCACCATGAACATTATGAAACTCTGTTTTCTTATGCATTTGCCCTCAAGTCTCTTGTGGGAGCTTGAGTTGGTTCGTTTATTAGGATCCCCAGTGGGATATTTTAATACCTACAGTTCTTGGGTTCCACAAAAAAAAAAGAAAAACATTAAAAAGGCACATTAATCAAATGAAGACCAAAGGGTATGTGAACGAGGGAGAAGCATTAAAAGGAAAAAGAATGCGTGCTGAAGTGCAGATGGATATTTTGCAGCATGCTGCTACCCGCTGTCAGCAGGGAGGGAAACTGACGCCCCTCTTCTCAAATCTTCAACTTGGCATTGAAGACCTTTCGGACCTGACCTCCTTAAAGGCCTCCGCATTAATGCTGATCATGAACATTGCTTAAAAACCTTTTCAGGTACGTGGTCACGCTTTCGATTTAGTCATTAATACAATGAGTGCATAAGAGTGTGTCTTAATGGCAATCTGGGCCAACCGAGTTATAGATTATACAAATTCATAACCTGGGCATCTGCATCTCTTTGGCTCCGATTCGGTGCTCTTTATTCCCCACGGTAATTGAGGGCAAGACAAAGTCATTTAATGCCAGACCTCTAACTCACTAGAGTCGAAGCTGGAAGGGAATCAAATCTATTAGCTTTGCATATATGAATTATTAAAAGGTAAAGTTCACTTTCTATTGTTTTAGTGTGTATTTGCATGTTTTTTTCCCGTTTTTTTTTTTTTTTTTAAAACAATGCAGCTCAGTTAATAATTGTATCACTGATGAGAATTGCGTTGTTCTGCTGCAGACGTTTTGACAGCTGCTTTTTGATTGCTGCTTCCAGTGATAAATGAAGAGACAAAGCAGGGTTAGGGCCTGTTACACCCAGCTGAGGTTTGCCTTTGTCCTCTCCTGGAGAGCAATCTAGGACATTTCAAAGACTCCTTTTGTACCGTTGTTTTTACCCATCTCAAGACTGTTTCCCAGTTTCTTGGTATCTCCAGAGGGCCATACCAAGTTGGCCGAGGTACAAGCTACGGTGCCGCACATTCGCCTGCATGATAACTCACATTGAAAAAAACAGAGAGAGGTTGCATTTCCTCCCCGAGTTCCTTTATGGTGGATTAATGATTTATTGCTCTGGCTTCCTCGCTCTTCTCATCTTACTTGGAGGGGGGGCAGTTTAACAAGCATGCTCGTTTTCTACCCCCGGCCTTCAGAGAGTCCTCACTCACAGAGAAATGTGCCATGGTGCCACTGCGTGTAGCACAGCTGTGACCCAGTTCAGAGACTTTTTCACCAGAACAGCCACAGCAGGGGAGCGGAGAAATCCAGCGAGCAAAAACCAAACTCGACGGGCACCGCTCAAATTGCACGATACACCCAAACCTCAACCATGCTCCTTGCCACATCGGTCTACTGTGTCCACCAACTGATGCACAAACCTGCTGATACGAACAAAATAATGTAAACAGTTGCACGAAAAGGAACTTTGATCTGTGTAGTGTCTCTATACATTCCTTCATGCTGTGAACACATGCTGAGATACCCTCAATGTAAAAAAGGAAGAATCAATCATTCCTTCACCTGTTATCCAGCAGCAGGTTGCAGCTTCAAATGTACTTTCATGATCTCACCATTGTCGACTGTCTGCTCAGAATAATAAAAGTGTTTATCCAGAGGAAGACCAATGTTTGAATCCAATATTTCCATAGACTGTTCATTGTTCTGGCCGACCACAGTCTGAGATAGACGTTCAATGTTTCTCTTTGATTTTCCAAACCTCACCTCTTGCTATATTAAATACTTTGACACTTTTTCTCATTGTTTGCTCTCGCCCAAATCAATCAATGAGTTGGTGAACTTGTTGCATTTTCGCTTTGGTTCCTCCAAAATCCATTTCAAACCTGCATTGTCTAATCCAATAAAACTGGTTAATTTCCCCCCCTTGGTACAATTCATTTGGGAAGACATGACTTCAGAAATCGTACTGGGTTGTAAATCAAAACAAATGCACTGAGACCATTTAGAGGAGCGGTGTCAAACTCATTTTAGTTCAAGGGCCACGTACAGCCCAATTTGATCTCAAGTGGGCCGAACCAGTAAAACCATTGCATGACAACCTATAAATAATATATATGTATTATAACTTTACTATAAAAAAACATCTGTATGTATCTGTATTTATAAAAAAAACAGGTAAACAGCCTGAGATATCTTGATTTCAACAATATTAAGTCAGTTTTTTTCAGATTATTTTGCACAGAAGCTGCTGATTTTACACAATGTTCAATATATGAAAAATTTTAATATCTATTTAATAAGTATTCATCATTTTTCCAGTGTTCTGCTCAGGGTGGAAAAACCTCTGAAGCAGCAGAAAAATTGCAATTTTCATACTTTGCAAAGTTATCCAGTGGGCCGGATTGGACCCCTTGGCGGGCCGATTCTGGCCCATGGGCCGTATGTTTGACACCCCTGCTTTAGAAGAACTGGTCTCACCCCAGTCACGAATAACTGACTCCAATTTGACCCAACTACAAGGTGAACACAGCAGAGTAAACACTTGTTAGACGCTAGCAATCAAGGTCCAACCTGGACAAACAAATAAAGTATTTTGCCCTCCAGATATTTGGGCAAACCTTCTTTCTGTGTTTATGTTCTTTCTCCTGTCCCTGCCACAAGTAACCAATTAGAGAAAAGAACATTGTTGTGTGGTGTTGATTTGCTTGGAATTTCTACTGTTTGAAAAGAAACTGAACCAAGGACAAAACACAGCAAGTGTACAAAGTATATTTCCTAATAAAATGAAAACGGCTAAGGTTATTCCCATCTTTAAAACTGGTAATAAGCATCACTTCTGCAATTACCGGCCAATCTCACTGCTTCCTCAGTTCTCCAAAATACTTGAAACACTCTTTTCATGCAGACTGGAGGATTTCATAGAAAAACAACACATTTTGAGTGACCAACAATATGGCTTTAGATCAAATCGGTCAACTACAATGGCAGTTATGGAACTCATTGACAAAATTTCTACAAACACTGATAATAAAGAATATACAGTTGGATTATTTATTGACCTAAAGAAGGCTTTTGATACCCTTGACCACACATTATTATTGAACAAATTTGAAAGATATGGTATTAGAGGGGTTGCAAAGTCATGGATAAAAAACTACTTGGATGATCGATACCAATATGTCCAGATTGATAATGAACGGTCCGAATTGAGAAGAGTCACATGCGGGGTCCCTCAAGGTTCCGTATTGGGCCCAAAACTCTTTATAATGTATATAAATGATATCTGTAAGGTTTCTTGTGAATTTAAATGTGTTTTATTTGCGGACGACACCAATTTATTTTGTTCTGGCCAACACTTGGGACACCTTCTGAATACAGTGGAAACTGAACTTAAAAAAATAAAAAGATGGTTTGATGTTAACAAGTTATCTCTGAACATAAGCAAAACAAAATTTATTATTTTTGGTAATCGTCCTATAAATCAAAGAGTGCAAATTACCATTGACAATGTAGAAGTGGAAAGAGTTTTTGATAATAAGTTCCTTGGAGTGGTTATTGATCATAAGCTGTGCTGGAAGCCACATATCAACTTCTTAAAGAATAAAATATCAAAAACCATGGCAATTCTATATAAATGTAAAAATATCTTAATGACAAATTCTTTAAAAATTTTGTATCAATCCCTAATAAAACCATACATAACTTATTGTATAGAAGTGTGGGGACACACATTTAAGTCAATCACCAAACCTATTTTTTTACTTCAAAAAAAAGCAATGCGAATTATAAACAAAGTCGACTATAGGCATCCAACCAATCAATTATTTATTCATTCTAACGAACTCAAATTCAAACAACTGGTGGATTTCAAAACTGCACAGCTTATGTTCAAAATTTACAACAACTTGCTGCCCGAATGTATTCAGAAAATGTTTAATTTAAGACAAAGCCATTACAATCTCAGAGGAGTATGTATATTTAGAAAGTTAAAAACAAGAACCAACACCAAATTACAATGCATTACGGTAACAGCTGTTAATTTATGGAACAAATTGGAGAATGACTTAAAAACATGCAATACCATAATCTTATTTAAAAAAGTACTTAAAAACAGGATGATTAATTTATATAAGTTAGAGTAATGAGTGGTGACACGTGCTATGCTGCTGCTGTTCTGTTTTCTGTATGTTTGATTGTCTTCTTTTTTTTTTTTTTTTCTCCTCTTTTCTTTTGAGGAGGAAGGAAGTAGGGGAGGAAGAAGGGAAAGGAGAGGAGAAGGGAGGGGGGAAAAAAAGGAAGAACAAAGGGAAATCGAATCAAGCAGCTTCTCTCTTTTTACTGTTTTGTGATTGCTTATTTCATTTATTAATAAATAACAAATTGTACATTTTAAATTTTTATTTTTTAATTAATCAGAGTTGTAACAGGGTAGGCGTAATAAGCTATGCTTCAGCCTATGCCTTTTCGGTCCAAATTTTCTTTTTCTGTTTACTTATTGTTTATTCTGATTGATGTTTTTTTCTTTATTTATTTATTTATTTTTCTTTCTGGTTTGTAACCGTTCTTTTAATGACATGATTGACTGAAATAAACTAACTAAACTAAAACTAAACTAAAGTCATCCGCTGATGCAGACCAGAGCAAGTAAACTTTAGATTTGAAAAAGCTATAACTGGCTGTAATTGGCAAATGCTACTGATTGGCTTTCAAACTTGAAATGCACATAGGGTGCAACATTGCAGCTTGATCTTGAGCAAACATTTCTAGCCACGTTTAGACACATTTATCTGTTAGCAGAATATCTGAAAAACATACTGAACAAATGAAATGCAGCTGAAGGATAGGCCATGGGAGTAATGGTATTTGATTTGGTGCAGGTAACACCACCATGTGACCATTAAGAGATCACTTCCTGTTGTCATTAAGGAATCCTAAACTGTGAAGCAATCTTCTTTCTTGGATTCCTCTGTGAGAAATGGATCCGTCCATACAGGCCTCATCGATTTGCACCTCTTTTCACCTCATTTGGTGCATAATATATTTGAACGACCAAAGAAGAATCTACCGTCTACCATCATGACGTTCTCTGATACATGTGCATGTCAGTTTTGATCATGCATAATGTTGATGGTAACTCATAGTGATGACGGCTTGCTTTAACCCTCCTGTTGTCCTCGAGTCAAGGAAGGAAGGAAGGAAGGAAAGAAAGATGGAAGGATGGAAGGGAGGAATAAGGAAGGAAAGGAGGAAGGAAGGAAGGAGGAAAGGAAAGGAAAGGAACGAAGGATGGAGGAAAAAAGGAAGGTAGGAAGGAGGGAGGGAAAAAGGAACGAGGGAGGGAGGGAGAAAGAAAGGAAAGAAAGACAGAGGAAAGAAGGAAGGAAGGATGGAAGGGAGGAAGAATAAGGAAAGAAGGAATGAAGGATGGAAGGGAAGGAAGGAAGGAAAGGAGGGAGGAAGGAATGGAGGAAAGGACAGAAGGAATGAAGGATGGAAGGAAGGAAGGAAGAAAAGATGGAAAGGAGGAAGGAATGGAAGGGAGGAAAAAGGAAGGAAAGGAGGGAGGAAGGGAAGGAAGGAAGAAGGAAAGGAGGGAGGAAGAAGGAAGGAAAGGAGGGAAGAAGGGAAGGGAGGATGGATGGAAGGAAAGATGGAAGGGAGGGAAGGAAGGAAAGGAAGAAAGGGAAGGAGGGATGTAGGACAGACGGAAGGAAGGAAAGAAGGAACAGTCAAAACAGACGGGGTCAATTTGACCCTATATTCTCAGGATGAAGATAAAGTCTAAACATCAGCATGACTTTGACTGTGTGTATTTTGATATCAATATTCTACTAATACAACAACACATTCAGGGGGAGTGTGCAACTTTAGGGATGTGCTCTCTGACTGTTTGCTGCTGCAGTGTACTTTTAACGTCATGCATATGTTTACTACTTGGGAGCAAACTTTCCAAAGTGTGCACAGACTTTTTTCCAGCCATTGTATTAAAGCTGCACTAACCTTCAGGATGTTCTCAGTGATTATGGGTGCTTTGGTGCTGCACCAAACATCATAGCCATAATCCCAAGGAAGAACACCCTCCTGGGTATTTTTGCTAGGGGCAATAACAAACTCATAATCAATATAGTTTGAGTTTACACCATTTATTTGCCTGTCAGGTGCTAATAGAAGCAAAAATAAAAATCTATGCATCTGCTTTCAGATATGGTGAGTATAACTGTGCCTCGCCTCTACTGCCAAAAAGTGCCATATTTATGCAACAGGACCTTCTCATGTGCATGCCATTTATAATCCCCTTCATCACACTACATCTGCTGTATGAAAAGCAACTGGAATTACATATGATTTCATTGAAAAGGCAGCAATCGTCTGCAGAGTGCGCTGGTGTCTCTTCAAAGGGAAAATAATGACACTGGAATAAACAACATGACCTTTATATCAATTTAAAAAAACAGAATTTGTAAAAAAACAACATTTTCTTTTACTTTTCATGTCATTGTCACAGTTTCATGTAGAAAAAAAGGGGGAGAATCTACTCATTTATAACTTCACCAACTATTTAAAGTACTGAAAGTAGATTTCATGGCAGCAGCTGATAGCTATCTTAATCCTTTAGTATCATAAGATCTAAATCAATTAGTTCTTAATGAACTGTCCTCTATTCCTCTCCGAAGCAGTGTTTTACTCTCCTGGATATTTCACTCTCTCAGT
Organism: Scomber scombrus; assembly: GCF_963691925.1. Classification (NCBI taxonomy): domain Eukaryota; kingdom Metazoa; phylum Chordata; class Actinopteri; order Scombriformes; family Scombridae; genus Scomber; species Scomber scombrus. The sequence continues at coordinate 4,451,271 of NC_084987.1, read as the reverse complement.
CTGTTTCTCTGTAGGCATACAGATTGTTTTTCCTTCAATTAATTTATGGTCTGCAGTATTAGAGGCTTTGAAATGGCTTTGTATTAACTGGTTTCTTCATAGCTCTGTCTATTCAACCTGCACGATCACCTTCAATCTTTATTATATATATAGACTACATATTACAGCATGAGTCTTATTACTATCTGTTATCACAACATTTTACTAGCCAGACTAAATGTCTCCAGCTCTGTTCAACAAAGCTTTATAAGCAGTTTCCTTTTTTTGTGAGATTTTCTCCAATCAAATTATTTCATGTAATGTTAGAGCTGAAAGAAGTAAAACAAATCAGTATATTTTTTTTTGGAGAAAAAGCAAATATTTTAGAAAGGTCAGTAAGAAGTAAAACAACCAATCTTCAAAAAGTTGGTTAATACACCTGTAGGTAATATAATAAACATGCAGTGAAGGACTTGATACTTCCAAAACATGCACATACGTTTTACAGTCATACTGAACCTTGTGCATATGTATTGTTTTATATTTTCTTTAGGGCCGGGACTCGATTAAAACAATTAATCTAATTAATTAGAGGCTTTGTAATTAATTAATCGAAATTAATCGCATTTTAATCGCATTTTAATCGCATATAAATATTTGACCTGAGAACAGTGAGAAGTAATTTTTTTCACATGGATTTTTAGTATACCATTGTATAATGACTGAATACATAAGCTTAAGCAACAAAAATATAGTTTATTTTTGTTCAAGTCCAACAGAGCAGTGCAATTTTTGCCATTAAGTGTAGCAATAGCATATTTAGAAATATAGTACATTTCAGAAATTAGCTAGCTACCACACTAGCGTCCACGCTAGCTGCTATATGTTTTGCATTGAGGTGATACTTGAGGCTCGATGTGCTGCGGTGATATGTGAATTCCTTGTTGCATAGCTTGCACACAACCATGCTCTTATCCACACTTCCATCCACGGGGCCAACCAAAACAGTCTCATCAGCTACTTTGTTCATGTTAACTGTGGTTTGTTGTTGTCTGAACTACGCTAGTTGGTGCTCCAGTATAATCGGTCTGCCTGAAACTCATCCAGTGAGAAACGTTCCGCGGTGCAAAAATAAGTGTTATTAAAATGCGTCAATTTTTTTAACGCGTTAATTATTGTGTAATTAATTAATCTTAATTAACGCGTTAAAGTCCCGGCCCTAATTTTCTTTTTAACTCTGTGTATATTTTTACTGTATAGGTGCTGTGTGAGCCATGCCAAACGTGAATTTCCAGTGCCACATTAAAATCAAAACATGAGTAGAAGAGTAATATTTTTTCTTCTTTCCTGTCCTATAAATCATCCTCCTGCAGCTCCATCAGGAGAAAGAGACTCAGACCAGGAACCAACTGATCTAAACCACCTTTTTGGAAGTAAAAACAAAGGTAAACTTTATTATTATAACACACATTTTTTTTCATTTATCAAGTGTTCATTAAACTCTGCAAAACTTAGTTTGTGGTTCACCTTTGGACTTCAGGGTATTTTCAAACTTTTAATTTGTTTGCTGTGGTCTGAATCAGTGGATGAGCTGGTACATTTGTTCAATTTTCTCAAAGTTTCAGTTTCTTTCTCACAGAAAATACATCACTACAAGCCAAGAACGTTCACTATGCTCATTGGTTAGCTGTCTCTGCTTATGGTAATTATATTTTATTTACATAGGATCAGTGCACAATACAACATTAACCTGTATTGATGCATTGTACCAGGTTTGAGTAAAATTGCTATTTGGTGCAGGAGCAAGAATGTAAAAACAAGAAGAAGGTCTTAAAGAAGGTTTTCTAGCCCAATGCAACATACTTTTCATTGAGCTGTCCAGGTCAGATCTGGATTCAATCACCGGCTAAATGCTAGCAACTGTTGATTTCGCTCATCTGCATCCTTGTATGCAACATGCATCTGCCTACGATATTTAGCTCAAACTGCTCAACCAGATAGTAGTTGGGTCGGATCATACTACCATTGCAAACAACCTGCTCCAGAATTAGTTTGGAACCTGGCATAGACCACTTCTTTGTTTTAGTCTGTGCCTAAGTATAATATAAAGTCATTTTTAGGTAAAGTGTTAACAATACGATGGTTCATGTGAAGTCACTTTGGGTGAGGCGATAGGAAAACAGGAAGCACATCAGCCTCTGTAGAGTGAGAAGAGAAAGGGTTAGGGTAGGTGTTAGAGATAAACCATTGCGTGCAAAGACTTTACAATGTCATGTAAGATGGACTTCTTGGGTTTCTTGCAATAAACACCTTCAATTCTACAAGTCGGAGAGACACAGTAATACTTGCTGTGGTCATATCTGCCCAGAGGAAGGAAGAAAATGAACTAGAATCTAATTTAATCAAATAGAACAAGAAAACATCCTTACAGTACTTACTATAGTTTTGCATGTTAGTCGTTTTACAGTTCAACAGACCATTGAATAGAAATGTAGCATGTGTTTTAAGCCCTTTTTGATCGTCAGAGCTGATTGAACTGATAAAACTAATCAGATCAAATCTCATCAAATAATATTGTGGAGCATGAAGCGCTAAAAGTCAGTAATTATGGCTAAATCTACAAAAAATAAGGCAAAAAACCAGCTGATTTTTCCTGTTTAGACAGAAGACAGAGATTTGGGGTTTTTTGTTGTTGTTATTTTGTCTGGTGATGTTCCACCAGAGCTGTTTAGCGCAGCTCAACCAAGCTGGTCAAACACAAAATAAAACGCTCCCCTTGTGCTGATAGACCTGTTTATGTGATTGTCACACGTAGCCAAGCCCACCTGGGAACGATGCCATCAGCGTGGGATGTCCTGGTTAGGATTTCTTGTTCAATCACTGCTTTTGGCTGCCGGTCGTGTTGCCCGTGGCATTTTGATTGAATGTTTTCTATTCACACACAGAGCTCCCCTTTTAATGGCCCTTTTCATGTGACAGTGATCTATATGCAGGTAATTACAATTGGCTATGATGGATAGTGCTGTCACATTTACCATGATTATCCTGAGATTAAACATGTTTCAGAAATCCCAAATGTCAAAAACTATTACAAGGTTACAGGGAAGAGTTGAATCTCAAGTTCTTCAGATTGTAATTTATTTTAAATATGACTGCAGTCCTAAGTGCTTTGAGTCTATAAACTTCTCTTTACTTTAACCCTCCTGTTGTCCTCGAGTCAAGGAAGGAAGATAGGAAGGGAGGAAAGAAAGAGAGGAAGGATGGAGGAAGGAAAGGAATGAAGGAGGGAAGGAAAGAAGGAGGGAGGAAGGAAGTTAGGAAGGGAGGAAGAAGAAAGGAAAGGAGGAAGGATGGGAGAAAGAATGAAGGAAAGGGGGAAGGAAGGGAGGAAGAAGGAAAGAAAGGAGGGAGGAATAAGGAAGGAAAGGAAAGGAGGGAGGGAGAAAGGAAAGAAGGAAAGGAGGGTGGAAGAAAGGGAGGAAGGTAGGAGGGAGGGAGGGAGGAAAGAAAGGAGGGAAGGAAGGAAGGAAGGAAGGAAAGTAGGGTGGAAGAAAGGAAGGAAGGAAGTTAGGAGGGAGGGAGGAAAGAAAGAAGGAAGGAAGGTAGGTAGGGGGGACGAAAGAAACAGAGAAGGAGGGAGGGAGGAAAGGAAGGAAGGAAGGGAGGAAGGAAGGAACAGTCAAAACAGACGGAGGGAGGACGACACAAAGCTTAAATTATGAATCTAGATCACGTAATGTTTGTGAAACACGCCATGAAATCTAACTATGTACCTTTTTATAAAGCATGTGCGGCTTGTTTATGATGATTAAAAATCTCTTAGCTCGGCAGTCACGCACGCTGCACGCTGAGTGTGAAAATACACTTTGAGACTCATTTGTGGTTTTCAGTCAGTCAGGTTTCGCAGGACTAATGTGACTGACTGGTGGAGCCTGCCAGAACTGAGACTGATGCTTTATAGACATGATGACAAAGCCGGTGATGTGGAGGGAAAGAAAAAAGAAGAAGAGAAAATGGAGAGCGTGTTAGTGAATGTCCTTTCCTGTTAGGAGGTTTAATTGTCTTGTTGGCATATATTGCTGTTGTGTTTTCTTTTGTTTAAACTCAAATCCATTTTTTGACCGTCGAGAGGCATTTATCTCGACTGTCATCGTAAAGTAACACTTTATTCTTAATTGACCTTCCTTGTTAAATAAAGGTTATGCAGCATATAAAACTAAGAAAAAGTGCTCAAGGTTGTTCTCTGAAAGCTTCGCTGGGTGTCTGCCAGACAAGCAGGAGGAAACTAAAGAGTTTCCTGAACCAAGAGGACATCCGCCAGAAAGACAAGGCCTTAAAGTCTAATTGGTCTGATTAGAGGGGACTCCTACGCCAGCACTTCTGATTAAGTGGAGTGATGGAGGTGATAAAGGCCGACTGGCAGGTGGCGCTGGACCATTAAGTGGGCAAAATGAAGCAAAGTTCACTCCCCGGGCTGGATGGGGATCCTGTCTTATGTTTTATCCTCCGCAAGCAGCGAGATGTGACCATATCAGTCATCATCTCCGTGCATCTTCCTGCTGCAGCCATTCATAAAGTGACACATGTTCAAAGTGTGAGCAGCAAGGCAGAGAAGAGGCAGGAACATTTCTCCAACAAGTTAAAATTCAGTTTAAAAACAATAACTGAGGAAAGGAGGAAGCAAAGACACCCATGTAGTGTAGTTCTGGAGGGTGTTTGCCATAACTCAGTTTAAAAGCCAAACATAAAAAGTGGCTCTTTTCTCCCACTTCTGGTGTCGTATGGCTGTTTTGCAGTTTTGACAGATGTGCCCCAGCATGTTCAAAGTTCACTCCAGCAGAGTCGACAGTCTGCAGAATACATACACAACATAAAGTATTAATAATAAAAGCTAGATTTTTACACATCATTATACACAAGGGACAGATTCCTGCTCGTGCCCCGGCGCTCTACGCTTTGCAGTGTAATATGGGACACAAGTCTTGATAAGGAAATAGGTCGTTTGCACTTGGTGAGGAGAAGACCTGGAAAAGAGGATATGATAACCGCAGAGAAAATACAATCCCTCTGACACCTGACTGCATGAAACTGTCTGCTTTTATCAGTAAAGACAACTGGAAACATGACATGCTTCAACAATCGATTCAATAGGGAACATCATGGAAATCTGTAGATGTGCTGTAAGCAGGGTTGGGAAGGTTACTTTGGAAATGTAATAGGTTACAGTTTACTAGTTACCATATTTAAAATGCAATAAGTAGTATAACTATTTCAATTACTTATCTAAAGTAACTTATCATATTTAATTACTTTTCTTATTTTCTAACCAATGTTTTCAGCTGTTAGTGTAAATGTTCCCTCCATCTGTCCTTCCCTCCTTCATTCCTTCCTTCCTTCCTTCCTTCCTTCCTTCCTTCCTTCTTTCCTCCTTTCCTTCCCACCATCTGTCCTTCCCTCCTTCATTCCTTCCTTCCTTCCTTCCTTCCTTCCTTCCTTCCTTCCTTCCTTCTTTCCTTCCTTCTTTTTTCCCTTCCTTCTTTCTTCCTTCCTTCCTTCCTTCTTTCCTCCTTTCCTTCCCACCATCTGTCCTTCCCTCCTTCATTCCTTCCTTCTTTCCTTCCTTTTTTCCTCCCTTCCTTCTTTCCTTCTGTCCTTCCTCCATCCCTTCCTCCCTCCCTTCCTTCCATCTGTCCTTCCTTCCTTCCTTCCTGCTTTCCTTCCTTCCTTAGATCTAAGATCAGCTTTTAGGGTAAGTGTTCCCATTAAGCACCAAAATCTAAGTCCAGCTGTTTTTCATTTTTTAGCCAATGTTTTCAGCTGTTAGTGTAAATGTTCCCTCCATCTGTCCTTCCCTCCTTCATTCCTTCCTTCCTTCCTTCTTTCCTTCCTTCTTTCCTTCCTTCTTTCCTCCATTCCTTCCTTCCTTCCTTCTTTCCTCCTTTCCATCCCACCATCTGTCCTTCCCTCCTTCATTCCTTCCTTCCTTCCTTCCTTCCTTCTTTCCTTCCTTCTTTCCTTCCTTCTTTCCTCCATTCCTTCCTTCCTTCTTTCCTCCCTTCCTTCCCACCATCTGTCCTTCCCTCCTTCATTCCTTCCTTCCTTCCTTCTTTCCTCCCTCCCTTCCTTCCTTCCTTCTGTCTTTCCTCCATCCCTTCCTCCCTTCCTTCCTTCCATCTGTCCTTCCTTCCTTCCTTCCTTCTTTCCTTCCTTCCTTAGATCTAAGATCAGCTGTTAGGGTAAGTGTTCCCATTAAGCACCAACATCTAAGTCCAGCTGTTTTTCATGGATACTGACATGATTTATAAGGGAGATCATTTCTTATAAAGCAACATTTATCTCTCATTTGAAAATATATTCATTAGTTTGGAATATAAAATAAAGGTATTTTACATAAATAGTCAAAAGTCTGGCATGGGCTTAATTGTTACTGTGACTCCATTTAAGCCCACATCATGATTTATTTACAAAATATATAAAAAAAATATTGATTTCAAAGAATTAAAAACAGCAATATATATGTATTCAGTAACATGTTAAATATTAAAAAATGAAGAAAAAAACCCTCCTGAGTAAAATCTTAAAGGTCTGACTTCAGATGTAACCTCCTTTGTAATCATCAACATTTTCATCAGTAACTGTAACCGATTACAGTTACATTTATTTTGCAATTAAATTAAATGTAACTATTTGCTCCCCAACACTAGCTTTAAGGTTAACATTACATCAAACTTACCTTTGTATTTGTTTGGTTTATTTTGCTCCACATTGTCCAAGTATAAAGGATCAATAACTTGTAACTCATTTCTTGAATAAGTCAGCAAGACTCATGTAAAACATATCAAATATCACATGATCACTCCCTGCAAGTATATGAACCTATCTCAGTGGAGAACAGGGAGTGACGACAAGAAACCTCCCAACAGATGGACTTTGAATCAGTCCGCAGATACTTTATGGTACAGTGGAGACGAGGTCAACATGAGAAGCAGCAGTGGAGGCAAAAGTGTTTGTAGAGTAACTCTGGGGAGTAAAATAACAACTTCTGACCTTCTAAAAAATAAATAGATAGATAAACGTACAAAAAGCCCTGACACACACACACACACACACACACACACACACACACACACACACACACACACACACACACACACACACACACACACACACGTATTGTGCCATTGCCTCATAAATCAACAGCATGAAATCATCATCATGCATAGTGTGTGCAGATTATTGGACACACTATGATACTGATAACTGATTGTGCTTATATGCCATTTAAATGTCTTTTGGAAGGGAAGGAGAGGAGGGAGGAAGGGAAGGGAAGGGAAGGGAAGGAAAGAAGGAAGGAAGGAAGGAAGGAAGGAAGGAAGGTAGGAGGGAGGGAGGAAAAAAGGAAGGAGGGAGGGACAAAGGAAAAGAGGAAGGGAGGAAGGAAGGACAGAGGAAAGAAGGAAGGGAGGAAGGAAAAGAAGGAGGGAGGGAGGAAAGGAAGGAAGGAAGGAGGAGGGAAGGAAGGAAGGGAAGGGAAGGGAAGGAAAGAAGGAAGGAAGGAAGGAAGGAAGGAAGGAAGGTAGGAGGGAGGGAGGAAAAAAGGAAGGAGGGAGGGACAAAGGAAAAGAGGAAGGGAGGAAGGAAGGACAGAGGAAAGAAGGAAGGGAGGAAGGAAAAGAAGGAGGGAGGGAGGAAAGGAAGGAAGGAAGGAAAGAAGGAGGGAGGGAGGGAGGAAGGAAGGAAGGACAGACGGAAGGAAAGGAAGGAAGGAAAGAAGGAACAGTCAAAACAGACAGGGTCAATTTGACCCGGGAGGACGACACAAACGTTAAATGTGGACACCCTGATCTGTGGAGAAATGATAATAAAAGCTGATTCTGATTGCGATCATTAGCAGAAGCGTTTTTGCAGCAGTTTTACAGAAAGCTTTGCAGAGAGAGAGAAGTTACGGCAATGACTTAATGCTTAAATAAACCTCCTTACTGCAGAGTGTGTGTTGTATACAATGCATTTTATAGAGAGTAGATTATGATGTGAACCAAGTAATTATAACTGTGTGTTCAGTCGGAACGTGAAGCCAATTTTTGATGCATCGCAATTACAGTACATACAAATTCATTGCAAAGACTGGAATAGATGCACACTCACCCTCATCCATGGGAGGCGCCTATCTCTTCTTTATGAATCTATCTTCACAAATGTAGAAAGACGAGTGGTGAAAAGGAGAGAAACTGAAGAAATATACCAGAAAAAGGTTGAGTCTCTGAGTTCAGTTAGAAGCTGAACTGAACACAAACACCAACAACAAAGACACGGTTGGTGCGTCTGTTGTAACATACAGTTGGTACTTTGGGTGTTTGAAGCAAAGATGGATTAATGGTCCAGCGGTCAAAGTCTCGCCAGGCGAAAATTTGCTTTCTATCTGAACACTATATAATACTTTCAATAGAATTTCTGTCATTATCTTTGTAAAATGTTAAATACTGATAAGGATCATCCAGTATCACTAATAATGTTAAATAAAATACATGTTTTGGCATTGAATGAAATAAAAAAAAAAGTGTGTTATCATTCAAGTCTGGATGAAGGACTCAAGTCTCAAGTTTTTATTTGAAGTTGGAGTCTGAATGCTGATTTTCTCACTCGGGCAAAAGAACTGAAATGAAAATGCTCCGAGCTCCGATCTGTGTGAAGTCTGAGAACACTAATATTCTTTCTCCCTCTTTCCCTGCACAGCATTTCTTTAAATTCTTTGTATTGAATAGAAAAAAAAACGAAATAACATCCTATGATCCGAGGGAGTAGGAATGAGAATATATTCACAGACTCACAAAAACTTCCGAATTTTAAATGGCCGACCACTGTGTTCATACCGGCCTGTATCTAGACTCACACGTTATGGTGAGACAATATCACATAAACCAAGTTACACAGTTTCACTGCTTTGAAGCTCGAGCCCGGAAACAATATCTCTGAATGAAGTCAAAGCAATGACTCGGGTCTTTTTTAGACTCAGTACTCAGTCCTTATAGTCTTTTTTAACGTTGTCCAATAACCACGTGAAGAGGAAAGCTTAAGAGATTCCCTCCTCTCAAAATACACATTATTGCCTCTAGGTTATTAAAAGTAAATGTTATATTGACATTTCAATCATTCAGCCTTATTGCTTTCTTCAAGACACTGACAGCGAACGCTTGTATCTGATTTTCTTTACCTCTTTTACCTTTACCTCTCTCTCCGTTAGATGCCGAGCTCATGATGCCAGAGCAAAGGTCAGCTATATGATCTGTGAATGTTTCTGTAGTCTGCTTTTACCCTGCGTAATTAGCTTTTCATGATAACTTATAGGATTCACACTTTATAAAGTCCCCGAGGAGATTAGAGCGACCTGCTATGAAATCCAAGAGAGAGGTTTTACCGCATGCAAACCATGCGGAAAAGTTTAACACAACATCGCGGGCTTGCAGGGGATTTTTCATTTCCTATTTTATGCTTCTGTGCCACATATCCAAGTGTTAGATGATATTATAATTTGAAATATAGCTTTTCTTTTTTTTTTCCACCGGAAAGAATGTGTTTTTATGAAAGCCTCAGCATCTATTCCATCCTTAATAAACTGCTGGTTCCTCTCAGTCTCTGCCCGGTGACAGTTTCCAAAGCTGTGACATTTATATCCAAATGGTAATTGATTCAGAGGAAGCTGTTAGTATGCAGCTACAATTTAACAACTCTCCTCTTGGGGGAGGAGGAGGGATCAAGCCCTGGAAAGGAGAGACAAGATTTTTTTTTTCCTTTTTTTTTTTTTTTGGGTGATGCTGTTGTTGTTTTCAGTGTTTGAGGCATACCCCCCAACATCCACCCCCCCCCCCCCCCCCACCCCTTCCTCATCCTCCTCCTCCTCCCTCGAGATGGAAGAAAAGATTGGAATGCTACAAAGGAGAGGTGGCTTGTTTTCCACGTTTTGCTTCCCGGCTCGACACCACGGCCTCGTGCAACGGGATGCTGCTGAGGCTGTTATTGATTGGAAAGGCACTGACAGAATGGACTTTGTCACAGATGGTACTCTCCACTCGGGCTGCAGGCTGTGTTTACTGGTGCGTCTTACCTGCGAAAGTCGAGGCACCAACACCACTGTGGATGACAACAACAACAACAGCAACAACAACAACATGAGGGACCCGACAAGCTGCAGTAATCCTCCCCAGATACTGTCAGGCCTGGTGAACAGAAATAATGGCATCACATCCAGCATGCCGACTGCATGCGGGCCACGCAAAATTGCCAGAGTTGTCACTCATGATTACCGCTCGTGAGCACTGGGCAGAGACCGTTACAATTATGATACACTTAACGAGAACAAATGAAGCAATGATTGGCCATATAATGTGACCTCTAGCAACTGCCGAGGGGAGGTTCATTGTATGACCTCGCCGTGCATTTTCCTTTAACAGCTGCTAACATGGGTAAAGCTAATCACTTACTCATGAAAGGTGCCATTAACAAAACACCAAAAAAAAGTGTGTGTGTGTGTGTGTGTTGGGGGGGGGGGGGAGTGCAATTGCTGAACCCAAGGATTATTCCGTTCATTACAGCAATGCAGAGCTTGTCTTGAAAAACAAACAGTCGCCCCAGCATTCAATTTGAAGTTGGGGCTGGAGTAGAGGTGGAATTAGTTTAGCACCACAATCTCAGCTAAACAAGACAAATGCACTGTGTTCTGCAGTTAACACCCTCTAATCTAGTCTCCTGCTGATTATTAGCGTTGCACAAGTGACAAAAAGGGAGGAAATCATGAGTTCCCTCAGTTGTAAAGCCTCTGTTTCCTCTGGCTTCTTTCATTAAACTCCACTTTCTCTCTGAATCATGCAAACCAGCAGGAGAATGATGCACAATGTTGACAAATAGTTCTTCTTGTTTTTAACTCTTTCTTTTTGGATTACTGTTTGATTTTATGTCCATGTGTGTATTGCTCACATGTCACAGGTAGAGCTGAAATATATCAGTGTGCTGTAATGTTCCTCTTAAAGACTTGAGTGGTCGCTGTTAAAACTGCACTTTATTTTTCCACCGACTCTGACAGCCAGATGTCCTCTCGTTAATGTGTGTTTGTACGTCACAAAACACCTGTGATGGTGTGATGAACCCTCGCACACACACACACAACACACACACACACACACACACACACACACACACACACACACACACACATATATACACACATGCACATACACATACATACACACACACATACAGTCTGTTTCTGTTTTGATATTTACTTTGTAATCACTGATCTCCTCTGAGAAATATATGATCACTTCTCACTTCTGCACTGCAGTTCTTTACCTTATAGCTTTACACTCCGCTTTTATACATAACATCTCACAGAAAAACACAAAAAAAGTTTTAATTTCCCTCGATCCTACTTTGCATTCTTTACAAATTCATTAAGTATTCTTTAAGGTGCGACTCATCCAGTCACTTAGGTCCAAATTAGGAGTTTCAGAGTGTTATAATCCCCTTCTATGCTTCACAGAGCAGTGAGGTGTGTCAAATATATACAAATTATAGGAAAATACACACCAACAAGTCTCTATGGTTGCACAGATTTGGCTTCTGAAACTTTGTTGATCCCCATGAACATCTTTAAAGCATTTTATGCAGGGTTTTATTCCTTTTAATTGAGTTTTTCTTGCTCGTAACAAAACTATATGAGCCACACAGAGAACAGAGCTGTTGTCTGGAGGGACAGTTAGAAATAAAACCACTGTACATGTTTCACCAAATAAAGTCATAGTGCCATTTTCACTAGTATGTGACTTTTTTCTGAAGCATCTATTACAGCACTTTTGCAATAAAAATGTGAACCCTTCATGATTTAACAAAGTTAAACTACAGCTCCAGTGATGTCTTATTAGCCTGGCAGTGCACATCATGTGTAGCACGGCCTGTAGTAAATAAACAAACATTTATCAGAAATAACTACAGTATGAATGGTTAATTCATGTTTATACCACATTTAACACGAGCTACATCAAGTAAACCAAGAAAACTTCAACATCAGTTTTCTCAAAATGACATTCCCTGCAGGGCTCAAGAAGCACTCTCCGTGAAAAAAGGGCAACAAATCTGAGATTTTCCTCATTTACATAATATTTGGTGAATAATTCATCATACCATCAGGATCTTTTCCACATGGGAATAAAAGTCTCAGTGACAGGTGAGTTGGTAGAGTAGAACGAGCTCAGTCAGAGTGCACACGGTGGCACTCTGTCATCACTGAAAATATTATCTATTAACTGCAAATGTTGTGTTCTGCCTCAAGAGAGTCTTGTAATTAATAAATAACACTTTGCAAGGAAAACTGTCAAAACTTTTTTTTTTTTTTTTACCAATCTGTTGTAACTTGGAAATATGTGTGCATATTTCATGAAATAAACCTTCACTGACAACATTTTTTAGCTTCGATTTATGTTCCCAAATTTAATTTAGATACTGCGGAATAGAAGGAATCCATCATGTTTTTTGCCTGTCAACATAAGACCGGGATATCTCTGCAGGTTGATGATTATTTCACAGGAATTTCATCAGGAAATCCATAGAAAAAGTTCCATATTTTACTTATTGTCAACAGATCTTATGTGCAGAGCCAAACTAACACAGAACTGATCTACTAACAAGTATTGAAGGAGTATCGAAGGCCTGAAATATCTTATTCCTCAATGATGTCAAAAACAGTATTGAAAGCACATAAATTAGTTTGTTTAGAAACGGCTCCAAAGACTAACAGCGATCACGTTTTCAGTCTTGAGAGAGTAGTTCTGTGTAAGGCAGACATCACTGAGCATGTGCAGGAATGTGGCACCCTTTACAGAGCTACACATCGCAACCTCTTGACTTAGTGCTAAAATTATTTACAGTGTACGATGTTGTACAAAGTCAGAAGAAGATGTATTCCCATGCATGCTCTGTAGCATCTGCCATACACAGAACTGCTCTCCAGAGACTGAAAACACGATCGCTGTTATTCGTCTTTGGAGCCGTTTCTAAACAAACTAACGTGACCAAACTCTTAATAATGAAGAAACATGTCATCCAGTGCAGTGGTGTGGCTCAGTGATGTGTTTTTAATAGTTTTTTAGGTCTGCAGCATAGAAGAATAGAACACAACAAGAAACATATAGAAAATCACCATCCATATCCTTTAAGAGAAGCATAGTGTGGACTAAGGTCAACAGGATATAACCACATTTGTTCTTTAGTAAAGACCATAAACACAGTCACACCAAAATGGAGTAAAGATTCATTCTGCATGAAGTGTTGAGCTTCTGAAACATGGTGAGACTGCCTGGCTCATTAACAAAGGCGACGGAGCGGACCCTTGAACAGGGCCGGTGTCAGAGGAGAGCAATTCCCCTCTGCACGAGAACTGGGGCAGACATTTTGGTTGGTGCTCTGAGCTAAGCCAAATCAAGACCCACATACTGTAGATTCCCTGATTGAAAGACAAAATATAGACCAACTAGATACTAGAGAGAGAATGTGGGGCAAATATCTGTGATGCTAATCAACGTGACAATTACAAGGCAAGTGCTTTCAAGAGCCTTCCTCCCGCGGTGTATAGAGCTGTATTACTTTCCCAGTGTGATTGTTTTGTGCTGTTGGCGTGTAAAGCCGACTCTGAGCTCCAGATCTCTTTGTTGTCATTCATTATTTTATTCTTCTGGGGAAATATGGTCTCATTACTCTTCAGGCAATGTCGACCCTGTCGTTACCTGTCAGTGCTTTTTTTTTTTTGCTGAGGCCAGCTTTGCGCACTTGAAGCCGTTTAACACTAATGGACAATCCCTCTTCCCTTTGTGCTCAACATGCCATCTGATGTGCCGTTTTGACTGACAGAGGAATTGAAGGCCAATTTGCAATGCTGTCTTCCAAGGCATCCGGTGTGGAGAGAAATTCATCAAAAGCTCTGTGCCCTTTTTCTTGTCTGCTTGTCATATTATCTGCACAACACTGTCAGGGGCTCTGTGCAGTTGATCACACTTTATTTCAAAGACTTACATGGGTATATCACATGATTGGTGTAAAGGGTGGGTGGGCAATTAGGTCCACTTCTCCTTCTTCTTCTTCTTCTGTCTGGGATGTGAAATTAACAGAGTGAGATGAAATACTTCAGACAGCTGATGAGTCATCAAGTAAAAGGATTTATTAACCAAAACTCGCCAGTGAAATTGCTTTTGAATTCATCTGTTTTGTGCTAAATGTGAAAGACACTGTCAGATAAGGCACTTTAATGACCAACTCAAGAAGGTATAAGCTATCTATAAACAAAGGTACTGCAGGATACTATTTCCCAGCCTGTTTTGGCTTGTGACGATTTAAAATGATGTAATTAAGATGCAGAATTCATAGACTACTTTGGCAACATTTGTTAATCTCAAACTCCCAATTTTATTATACTTTAGACCTATTTTTACGGAGGCCCTGAAGTGCAAAACATGTAAATATGTCAGGGAAGACTATAAAAAAAATGTGTCTTTGGTTTTAAAATGTTGTGTTTTACACCTCAGACCCATCACCATTTTCATTGTATTTATGTATTTTAAAACATTTTATTGATACTCTGTCCATTTATCATCAACTAATTGTCATAGATCATTTAAATGCTATATGGTGAAGCTAAAGATAATTTTCAAAAACATAATATAGTTCCCAACCAACCAACCAGCCAGCCAACCAGCCAGCCGACCGACCGACCGACAGACCTACCTACCTACCGACTGACCAGCCAGCCAACCAACAATCAACCGGCCAGCCAGCCAGCCAACCAGCCAACCAACCATCCAACCAGCCACCCGACCGACCAACCAACCAACCAACCAATCAACCGACCGACCAACCAACCAACCAACCAACCAACCAATCAACCGACCGACCGACCAACCAACCAACTAACCAAACAAAGGACCGACCGACCGACCAGCCAGCCAGCCAACCAACCAACCATCCAACAATCCAACCAACCAACCAACCAACCAACCAACCAACCAACCAACCAACCAAGCAACCAACCAACCAACCAACCAAGCAACCAACCAACCAACCAACCAACCAACCAACCAACCAACCATCCAACCAACCAACCAACCAACCAACCAACCAACCAACCATCCAACCCTCCAACCCTCCAACCCTCCAACCAACCAACCAACCAACCATCCAACCAACCAACCAACCAACCAAACATCCAACCAACCAACCAACCGACCAACCAACCAACCAACCAACCATCCAACAAACCAACCCTCCAACCCTCCAACCCTCCAACCAACCAACCAAGCAACCAACCAACTAACCAACCAACCAACCCTCCAACCAACCAACCAACCAACCAATCGACCAACCGACCAACCAACCAACCAAACAAACATCCAACCAACCAACCAACCGACCAACCGACCAACCAACCAACCGACCAACCGACCAACCAACCAACCAACCGACCAACCGACCAACCAACCACTGTATAGAGTCAACTCATGATCCCTCATCAAAGGTTAGATATTTAAGTGAGCATGACTGCTTCAGGCAAATACAGAGTGATTTATTTTCTTCCCTGCGACTTAAAATTTCAATATTTTTTAGAAGCCTGGAGTGTTACAACCATCCAGTATTTTCCAAAAATGCCAAGATAAATGTTCTCAATAAGTCAACATAATTTCATGCAGGAGCAGAAACTTTAGCTTTTCTTTCCTACCTTGTTTATCATCTTTTAACCCCTCAGATTCATTCTATGAACTTCTTTGGACTGATGCTGCAGGAGATGTATAGATACTTGAGTATAAATGCATTGATTAGTAATCAGTCTTATTACTAGTAGTACAAGTCCTGGTATTAGTAATAATAGCAATAGTGTCAAAATGTTTATATAGTCGTATATAGATGATTGACCATTGTTGTCATATATGCCAAAATATTCTTTTAAAAAAATCATCACATTTTCACAACTAAACTAATCGTGTCTGATAAAATGAGCTCAACTCAATGTCCATTTTCTATTTTATGATCTCTTTCTCATTGAATGGAAGTGGCTCAGGTTTCATTATGTAACCAACAGTATGTGTGAAACATTGGTCATGTAATAACAGGTGGTTTTACATACAGGGGAGATTGTAACACCTGCCTTTCCTGGAAAATGTTCTTTGGCATCAGATGTGAATGACCCTTGTTGATCTATAGTATCCGCTATATACAGTATCTTTCTCGTTTATTGAAGCAACTAGAAACCTCTTAACAAGCAGCAGCCTGTTGGCGGGTTGGTGATAAAAGACTCATGCTGTGCAGCCAAACATTGAAACATTCACACTGTATTTTATGTCAAATATCAGTGGAGATCCTTATGTTTTCAAAGATACCAAATATTTCAGGCTAAATTTGTATAAAATGATGAACAAGACATTTAGAGGATTTCCATTTGATTGAATAATGCAGCTATAAAATATTTGACTCTATGTTTGAGCTGGAACATGATGATGCAGAATATAAATTATAGTCAAGACAAGTTAAATGTATTTATCATAAATTTGCCTCAAATATATTTATAATATGTACACTATAAAAGACAAACTTCATCTTTAGACCCTTGATTAAGTAGAGGAAAAGCTCCCCCCAAAAGGAAGACATCTCAGAAAAAGCATCAGTGAATTGATTTTATAATATTATAGATTGCAAACATATGTATAGAACATTTTCAAGGTACGGCTTAACAGATAATGCCTGAGCCGCACATCAAGACAAGAGTCAAAGCTCAAGGACATCATACACAAAAGGAATGAGAGAGCATAATGCACACAACGAGAAAGAGAGAAACAAGAGGTGAGCTGAGACTCCTGGAAGACAAAGGTCCGTATCCACAAGGTCTGGAAATAAGGAGTCGACAACCAGATGCAGAAACAGAAGGATCCATGAACGGCTAATGGCCCGAGCAACAGAGAAGCCTGAGCACTGCAAAGAGAGGACAAGGAGGGAGACAGAGGGAGAGAGAGAGAGAGAGAGAGAGAGAGAGAGAGAGAGAGAGAGAGAGAGAGAGAGAGAGAGAGAGAGAGAGAGAGAGAGAGAGAGAGAGAGAGAGAGAGAGAGAGAGAGAGAGAGAGAGAGAGAGAGAGAGAGAGAGAGAGAGGCTCACAGCTTGGATGTTCATGTGCTTGTGGCTGTGATACAGTCAGACAGTCAGTGTGGAATAACAACCTTAAAAGGTACCTTTAAGATTGTGCAACAACTGCAATACTGTGAGTTTATCTCCTGTCACATTGTGTGAGACGCTTATAATTAGACTTGGTCACAATCTGTGTCAGAGTGTACGATATCAATTTGAGGCATGTCAAATTGTGAGATGACACATCAGCCATCTGCAGCTCTGATGTCTGAAAACAACAAACTTCTGTTTTATTTCACCTTTATTGTATTAATATGTGCGTGTTTCCCCATAAACGTCATTCAAATAAACTGCTCTTATGAAATACTCACACTGCCAAGCACATTCTTTGTCATTTTATGCTGTTTTCTGATTGGTTGGTTTGCAGACGTGGGTTGTAGCAGCAGCCACGTTGTAAGAATTTGGTCCTAAATTTCTGCCAGTTTCAGAGTTTTACTTCAGGCTTTCTTTAGTCACCAAAGCTCCAAATCATTTGTCACCGGAGAGGTCTGGCAGTGACATCCTAAAGCAGTGTTTTGGATCGATAACCAAAGATTTCATCAAGTTTTTCTCACAAGACAGCCTAAAACTACTCAGTGTAAAGATGCCTTAAGGTGAGGGGAAAAATTAACTACATTAAGGGGTTAATTGGTGATGCTGAGATACAGTAAAACAATTAAATCTTCTATTGATTTTCCCTTATAAAACATGGCACAGTGTTTGGGAATGCAAGCTGTGGCATTTCTGTCATTTTATCACCTCTTCTGCAGATTATATATGAAATATGACATTGGGTAACTATACTGATGTCAGCTGTGGTGAGGTAATGGGAAATATTTCTAAAGAAAACCCCAACAAGCCCTGCTAAGTAATAAAGGATACTTAAGATGAAGGCTGGTGATTTGTGGCTTTTAAGGATCACTGTAACAACTTTAATCTAATTAAATGTTTCAGGAGACCCCAATAAAAATAATCTCCTTGTCCCACTGGAGGCTGCGTGAAACCTCTGAGCTATAAAAGTAATAACAGCAGACCTTGGTCAAACAGCATTCACCTTGATCAAATAGCACTCGAGCCGGTTAAAACAAATATATCTTGGCAGTGGTTTTTAGTCTGCATACCAGATGGATGAGCTTTGACATGTAGGATAATAACTGAGTGAATGAGGACAGTGGAGTTTAGGCAATGACAGCAAAGTATTTGAAAGTCAATTAGCTGTGGCCTCCTCTCGCTGTCACATTACCTGTCTGCAAAGTTTTAATGTGGTCATTTTCACCATCTGGTACAACCAGATTTTAACCAGATTAAAACACAATTAAGCCTCCATCGAAAATGGAGATGATACTTATGCATCAATACGCGTCACTGTGTCTCACTCTCAGTATTTCTCCTTGAAATGCCTTTGTGGAGATGTTGCATTATGGAATAATTCAATGGAGTCATTGATGATGAGTGTAGGTTCAAAACAATGTTAGGTTGTAGACCAAAGAGATGTATTTAATGTTCCTCACAGAGACACTGAGTCTGCTTGAGGCCACATAAAATCACAAAACTCTCATTTTCATTGGTTGAAATCCTGCAAACAAAGTCACGATTTTGAGAATAAAGTCTGTGAGTAAAGTTGGAGATTTAAGCCAGGTTTTATAATAAGTCATAATTGTGAGAGTAAAATGGATCCTGAGATTACCTTTACATGAAAGTCTCTGAGAGTCTCTGAAAACTTTGAGATCAAATTTTGAATTTAAAAATAAATGTGTAATTCTGAATTAAGTCTGATTTCTTAGATAAAGGTTTATGACATTAGAAACTCAGATTCAGAGTCAAAATTCATAGTATAAGTCAAATTCTCTGTAATCAAAATCACAATTCTGAGAATAAATGAGAAATTTTAGATAACAGCGTCTGAGATTTAGAAATTCTGAGAAGAAAATCATAATACAAAGGTAAATTTTTGGAAGAAAAATAAATCCCAACTCAGAGAACAAAGTCATGATTCTGAAAGTAAAGTGGAAGTCAAATTTGTTGTATAAAATATTCCAAAATTAAGAATAATCTCATGATATTAAACTACAATTTCATGAAAAAGTCCAAACCCTAACTCTAAGATCAAAGTCACAAATCTTGAGAATAAAATCACACTGTAGTTTCCATTGGAAGAAGAAGTGTTGCATGGCTTTGATGGCTCTGGTGGTCTTTAATGATGAAGGTACAGGCATGAAAAACACGATCCAATGCGACACACGTTGGTCTGCTTGGTATGCGAATGATTATTTCACTTAAAGATGGAGTACCTTTGTGTTTTTCTGCATGCTTGTCTGCACTATTACTACAAATATCAAGCAAGCCTCTTGATCTTGTTTTGTGTATGTGAAGCCATACTGCAGCTTTAACAGTCAAATAGATTCTTAAAATAAAGGCAAGGTATTTAGATGACATGTTTTATAAAAATGAGAAAAATTTGAGACTAAATCCATAATGCATTTTCAGAAATGTCTAAACTCTGTGATCAGAATCCGAATACGACATTGGGAGTTAAATTTCCCCTCAGAAATGTGAACTTTTCCCCACAAAGCCTCTTTCCATACATCCCAAAATAACTTGTTTTACTTTGAACGTCAGATTAAAAATCCTCCTTATTCATTCTAGACATTTTTTTTTTTTTTTTTTTTGGAAGCACCCAAATCCTTTCCCACCTCCCCCTTCACTTACATGGCATTTCATTTATAATTCTAAAGTAAACCAGCGCGTGCATGTTTTTTTTTTTCACATTTCCCTGAAAACACACACACACACACACACACACACACACACACACACACACACACACACACACACACACACACACACACACTGCAACACAGGACGTGATTGGTGACTTGTGAGTGGATGCAGCTTGTGTGAGCACTGATGCATGAATGTACACCAACAGCAGCGCCTCGCTTCTTACAGACAACTTCTAATACGCTGTTATCTTTCTTTTTCCTCCCCCTCACCCACCCCCACCCTCCCCCCTTACCTCCGCGAGTTATCGAGTGAAGCCTGGAGGCATAAGACCAACCAAAAAAGGAGGGGGAAGATGCCGATTGATAATTAACTGCAGGTACCTGAATCTGTGACGTGGGTGGATGGTGGGGTGTGGGGTGAAAAGAGAGAGTGAGAAAAAGAGAGAGAGAGCGAGAGAGAGAGAGAGAGAGTGAGTGTAGAGAGAGAGAGAGGTGGAGGGAGGCGGGCCGGAGAGGAGAGAGAGGTCTTGCCTCTTGTCTGGCTGAGGCTCTTTGATTCAGTGGCAGTGGCTGAGACAACCCCATTACCGGCCACCGTGAACCCGGTAAGTCCTCATCATCTCCTCTCATTTCTCCCATTTTCATCTCTCATTAGGGGACAAAGTTTAAGTTAAAGCTCCGTTTTTTCTCCGAGGAAACCGCGTAAAAAGAAAGTTTATGCATGCAATAAAGGCGTATTTTTTAATATCTGTGTCATTCAGCAATACAGATAGTGTACATTTACCGGTTATCTAACTTAAATGTGTGTTTTAAGAGGAATTCAACTGAAAAAAAGATTGAATTTATCCACTTTTGTGGTGCTGAAGCGCTCCAAACACTCAAATGGAAACGTGGGCGCTGTCCGCGGTGCTGAAAGTGTCTCTCAAGTCAAATTATTGCAAATGATCGATCCAGATTGTTTCTATTATGTCTGTTTTTTAAAATAAAGTTTCTCATAGATAGTTTTTTTCCTAATTAAAAGTCTTGTTTTACCCGCTAAATCCCTCTACTCGTGCCTCTCCTCTTCACAGTGTAATTACAAGCTTCGATCATACTCAAGATCAACAGCTCATGGTAAAGAAAAGACAGATTTCCCTGTGGAGGACATCGAGTCTTTATTGCTACTCTGCAGCCGAAATCATAGAAAAAGACCAAGAGGAAAAGCAGGCACTGTGCTGGATGACCACAAAGTCGGAAGATGCATTGTGTGTCTGATGAGAGCAAAAGAAACCAGTCAAAGTCCAGTCAAAGTGAACGCGTGACACAAAAAGGAGTACCTGCGATGAAGAAACCCGCAAGAAGCTCCACTCGGTAAGAAGTGGAAGAGTGATATTCAGAAAGAGAGAGAGAGAGAAAGAGAGAGAGAGAGAAAGAAAGAAAGAGAGAGAGAGAGAAAGAAAAACAGACAGAAGAGAGTGGAGGCCAGGGAACAAACACCAGCACGTCCTCAAATGATGGGGATAAAGCACCTTTTGCTTCTTTTGATTTACTTAGACCCGCTGAATGTCCTGTGCGCCGCCGCCACCAACAAAAAGAGCAAAACCCCGCCGAGGAGGAACTCAAAGGTGAAGGAGGTCAACGGCAGCACCACTGTGGTCCCGGCGGGTATCCCGGGGAGGATCACCCAAGTCCAAGCTCCTTCGCTCGGCGTCGTCCAGCACGACACCTGCCTTGGCTACTACGACGTGAGCGGGCAATACGACAAAGAGTTCTCCTGCAACAACACCGATCACCGATTCTGCTGTGGCAGCTGCTTCCTCCGTTTCTGCTGTGCGGACCGGGGGAAGCGGCTGGAGCAGAAGAGCTGCACCAACTACAACACACCGGACTGGATCAAAACCCAGCCTCCTTCACCGGCGCCAACAGGTGATATTTACGACCCGGAGCTGGACCGGACCAACACCACAGTGTACATCACCTGCGGGGTCATAACGCTCATCATTGCCATTGGGATAACTGCTAAAGTTGCCTATGATAAAGCCACCAAGCCCCCTCAGGAAATGAATGTGCACAGGTAAGAGTTTTTCTTTTTGTTATCACTATTTTTGTGTTTTAAAAAGTGAGAAAACTTGAGTTCATATGTCCCCTGATCTGTTTTCAAGCATGCTCACTGCATAAGTAGGTTATGATGTTAGTGGAAAAATGAATCCCTAGTTAATCATACTGCAAAAAACTGTGCACAAAATTATTTATTCTGTCACATAACCCACCATTTGACTCCCTATTGAGCCCAAAATGAGATTTTGGACGTGGACTTGGTGGTCGATTTTACAATATTCTTACATCTAAAATCTATGTGCATTCATTTGCTGCCCTGGTGACTCACTCATAGTAGCGCACATGACTTACAGCCTCAATATCATGAGTTCAAACCAGCTCACGACCTTTAACACATGTCATTACTCTGCTCCCCTGAGCCTCCCTGTCAAAAATGTCATGGTCTATACCTTTCCATAGTACACATCCCCATTCTGTGTCAGTCGGGTGGTATTTTATGTCCGTTCCACCTCAGGGGGATAAAGTAAATGCCACTGAAAGCCATTATGATTGATTACATATATCCCGATGAAAGCGGTTTCTTCTACAATGACAATATTTTCAAAAATCCTCAAGGCACCAGTCGTGGTCACTGAATTGCTCGATGAGCATTAAAGCCATATATATAAACTCATCCTGTGGCCATCTCAGACACTAGCCGGAGAAATGGTCTTACAGTGATGTCAGCAATCAACCCAAGGCAATGGGGTTTTTTATTTTTCTTCCCCACAAGAATCATCAAAACACAAATTATGAAAAGATGGGCTTTTTCTCAAATGACCAGATAATGGCCATCATCATTTGGAAGGACTGCTGGTTTATTGATAAGCTATTTGAGATTTAGAGTTTGTAATAAATGACAAAAACAGTGCCAGGATAGATTTTCATTTTGTCAGAGTGACAGTGGAGTAATGAAATAGTTGATCATTTACCAACTATTTTGATAACTGGTTAATTATTTGTCATTTTCAACCAAATATATGAAACATTTCATGGTTACGACTTCTCAAATGTGAGGATTTAGTGTATTATAGTAAGCCAGCTGGGTCAGTCATTGTAGTTCAGCCAATGCAGATACAATGCAGGTATAAGACTGTGTCAAGATGCTCTTTTTTGCTGTGGTGAGTTTAGGATTCAGAGAGGGGTTTAAAGAATGGTGTGCAAGGTTTTCTCTATATAACTAGAAGCTGTTTGCAAGGCTAGAGGAGTTGGGCATGCAGGGATGACAGCTGGAGTAACTGATGCTATGGCATTCAGATTAAACTGCCAGTTCAGGTCAACCAATGTAGTTTAGCCAAAGCAGATACGGTGTAGATATGAGTGTGTGTCGAAGCCAACAAGTATCTGCTCATTGCTTTAGGGAAAGTGGGATTTAAAGGCATCTTAAAGGTATGTTAAGTGAGGGTTAGATAATGGATAATGGTGTTGCCTGTCAGAGGACCCAGTAGATGTATGATGGCATAGCTTGATAACCAATGCAGGGCCTATTGAAGGGGTCAATCATCATTTAATATCAATACTCACCCCAGCTTTTGCCACTTAATACTATATTAATTGTACATCATTGGGTTTTGGACTGTTGAATTGCACAAAACACCCAATTTGAAGACATAATCTTGGTTTATAGGATCGTTATGGACATTTTTCCCAGTTTTCTGGCATTTCACAGTTGTAGTGATTAATCAATGATGAAAATAATTATTTGTGCAGCTCTACTACTCTAGTATTTCATGCAAACCCCTGGGGCAAGCTATGATTTTGGATTTTGTCATGATTTCTTCATGCTTTTATGGGTTTCCTCCCATAACCCAAAGACATTTGGGACAGGTGGAGAGGAAACCAGTAATTGAATGTGTTTTTCTGCCTTAATATCCCTCTCAAATCCATATTTTTCTCCGAAGTGTGCTTGGTTAATCTCCAGTCCCTCAGAAAACAGCATGCAGAATTCATAAAAGGCTAAATGGTTGTTTAATTGGGGTTAGGTCTGACTAAAATTGCATGTTTTCCACCTACTCTTAAGGGAAAAATCATAGTCACTTAGTCATTGCTCTTATCCAAGAGTCACTTGAGTACATTTTAGATAAAGCAGCCCAACAGTTGACTTATTATGGAGCATTGTTATGCTTAGAAAATATCAAGGGAGATCACCAAGCTTTCTTTCTCTACAAAAATAAAAGAAACAAAACACAGTGACAAGTCCTTGATTAAAAAAAATGTCCGAATTCTTGCGCTGACAACAACACAAAGGAGCTCTTTCAGTAGATCTGTTTAGATTAAATTTAAGCTCCAGTAATTGGTGTAAGTGTCTGTTGAATCTTTATGGACTCGTGAGACTTCACAATACAGTGGTTTATTTTTAAGCACAAAAAAAGAGCAACAAATCTCATAATGCAGCAGTTTTTCCATCTCTGCACTGAGAAATGAAGAGATGCCGAAGTTTATGTCTTCTTACTGACTGCTCCTCTATCCTAGCCATGGGGTGTACTTTCAAGTGGATCTGCTTAATGCCACCACTTCAGTATGAGCGGTGGCCACGAGAGTTTAAAGAGAGGACGATTAAATGAGGAGGCATGGATGCTCAATAGTGTTTTTTTCCTTTTTATGATTTGTTCATTTTCACCGACCATTTGCCACATACAGCTGTCGTAATGATGTCTGCTGGAATAGACCTCAGAGGCTGGCAGCAGACATTCATGCTGACAGCCGTGACCAAAAAGAAGCAGTGGAACATGGGATTAGCTTTATATTTGGCAAGGGCCTGCTCCGAAAAAGTGGGAGCTTTTTCTGTTAATTTCCGGTGCTTCTCTAAAGTGATTTAGACTCCCAACCTCTGCGACTGAGGGAAGACTGTGAGCAGAATACTGAGCTGTTGGCAGACCTTTGCTGTTTGGTCTGTGACCTTCACCGAAACACAAGAAATGCGGAGAGAGAGAGAGAGAGAGAGAGAGAGAGGGTAGAGAGAGAGAGAGAGAGAGAGAGAGAGAGAGAGAGAGAGAGAGAGCTAAAGCCAGTGATTTGAACAGGCTGTATTGATCAACTTCTGCAGAGCAAACCCGAGATGCATTCTATGCCAGCTAGGTGGTGAAAGTAATGCTTTGTTCTCAGATTGCAGAGCTGAGAAACTGAGATAAAAAGGTAAGATGACTACAAATGGGCAAAAAATAGCAGCAGAAAAAACTGAAGGTGCAATGCAAAGGTGACATTAAAAAAAATGACCCAAAGAAGCTTGCTGTTAGGAGGCAAGACATTGGCTTGGAAAAGGTTATCAGTCATTTTTAGGCTCATCACTGATAAACTGGAATCAATCAATATTTCAGTACATACAGTAAATGCCAAAGATATGTTTGAGATTATCTAGAAACATCGTCACTATTACATAGAGAGTGATAACAAGCAATGATATTCTTTGGATTTGATTGGTAACAAAACCCATAAAAAATAAAACTAACAAAGTGTGTATCTCAGTACTTTTGGACTTTCCTACCCTGTGTTTGGTTTAACCTTTGTGTCGTCCTCCCGGGTCAAATTGACCCCGTCTGTTTTGACTGTTCCTTCCTTCCTTCCTCCCTTCCTTCCTTCCTTCCTTCCTTCCTTCCTTCCTTCCTTCCTCCCTTCCTTCCTTCCTTCCTTCCTTCCTTCCTTCCTTCCTTCCTTCCTCTCTCCCTCCCTCCTTCTTTCCTTCCCTCCTTCCTTCCTTCCTTCTTCTCTCTTTCTTTCCTCCCCCCTACATTCCTCCCTTCCTTCTTTCCTCTGTCCTTCTTTCCTTCCTTCCTCCCTTCCTCTCTCCCTCCCTCCCTCCTACCTTCCTTCCTTCCTCCTATCTTCATTCCTTCCTTCTTTCCTCCGTCCTTCCTCCCTCCTTTCCTTCCTTCCTTCCCTCCTTCCTTCCTTCCTTCCTTCCTCCCTTCCTTCCATCCTTCATTCCTTCCTCCCTCCTTTCCTTCCTTCTTCCTCCCTCCCTCCCTCCCACCTTTCCTTCCTTCTTCCTCCCTCCCTTCCTCCCTCCCTCCTTTCCTTCCTTCTTCCTCCCTTCCTTCCTTCCTCCCTCCCTCCTTTCCTTCCTTCTTCCTCCCTTCCATCCTTCATTCCTCCCTCCCTCCCTTCCTTCCTTCCTTGACTTGAGGACAACGGGAAGGTTAAAGGACCAAGCCCCATACAGAATATCGACAGCCTTTACTCCTCTTGTGTACTCCTCTGTTTAATTGTGGCGTTCCCCAAGGATCAATCATGGCCCCACTGTTGATTTCAGCTTACATATCAATCAGGTTCTACGTTGATTTTAGAGTCTTATTGTTGAGTTTCAGGGTGTTGAATTTTCTAAGGGCTAAAATATAAAGTTCTGTCGACTCCTTCTGTGCCCGTCCGTCCCCTTAAATTAAGCTTCTGCTGATTATTCATAGGAGACGGCTCGTGACCAAGTGTGACCCAGCCTTCATAGTCGGAGCTTGAACACTGAGATTTGACAGGCTACATCTTTAATATCTTTTAAATCACTTTGGTATCAGACAGCCTTTGTGAATATTTAATATGTTTCGTCTGGTTTGATCATTCCACTTTTTCCACATCTACTTTTAACATGATTCTAATCCTAGTGTTTTATGATTTTACCCTCATTTGCTTTCTGTTCCACATTTCCTGTCATCCACATAAAACACTTTGTATGAAATGTAAGAAATGTACCGTGTAAATAACATTTATCACTTTAAGTTTACTCTTCAACTTTAAAAAAAAATGTCCATATCAGTATATATCTTGACCACAGCTCTTTAACCCTCCTGTTGGCCTCGAGTCAAGGAAGGAAGGGAGGAAGAGGGAAGGAAAGGAGGGAGGAAGGAAGGATGGAAAGGAGGAAGAGGGGAGGAAAGGAGGGAGGAAGGAAGGATGGAAGGGAGGAAGAGGGAAGGAAAGGAGGGAGGAAGGAAAGGAAGGAGGAAGGAAAAAGGAAGGAAAGGAAGAAGGAAGGAAAGGAGGGAGGGAGGAAAGGAAAGAAGGAATGGATGAAGGAAAGGAGGGAGGGAGGAAGGAAGGAAGGGAGGAAGGAAGGAAGGAAGGAAGGACGGACGAAAGAAGGAAGGAGGGAAGGGGGGAGGAAAGAAGGAAGGAGGGAGGGAGTGAGAAAGGAAAAGAGAAAGGGAGGAAAGAAGGAAGGGAGGAAGGAAGGAAGAAAGGAAAGAAGGGGGAGGAAGGAAGGAAGGGAGGAAAAAGATAGGAAGGAACTAAAGAGAGAAGGAGGGAGGGAGGAAGGACAGATAGAAGGAAGGAAGGAAGGAAGGGAGGAAAGAAGGAACAGTCAATTTGGGGTCAATTTGACCCGGGAGGACGACACGAAGGTTAATAATCAAATAAAAGTCAAAACCTTATTAGGTATAGGCATTTATTAAACAAGTCTTGGTCTGAGATAATATCAGATCCTTCAAGTTGACAATAAGTATCTCCCTTTGCCATATTTTTATCTTTTCTTGTTAAAATACATGTTAAAAGTCAGACCTGTTTCTGCAAACTACCGTAGCTCTTTCTGCACATGACATGGAAGCCAACTGGGACAATGCAAAATCAGGTCGCCTCTGTCTTGCGAAAAAGAAACAGCTAAAGTGTGCTCATCCTGGAAGGGAAACGCTATTAATATACGCTATATCTCCCAAAGTCACAGAGTTATAGAAAAGTGGACTGCATGGTTGCTGTAGGTTGACATTGACACAGTTAAATTGCCCTTTCATTTCCTTTAAGAAGAAAACGCAGCGCCAGGCACTCCATCTCACACAGACCGACACCGAGCCTCCAAAAGTTGTTGGAAGTGGTGTTGATGAAATATCGCTTTTATTTCGTAGCTTCAAAAGGAGAGATATTGACTTAACTCTTAATAAATGGGTCTTGAGCTCAAGTCTAGCACAAATAATAGGACTTGTCTGAACCTTGTGTACCACGCTATTGAAAATCTAACTCCCTGGTGACTCCTGGGTGTAATTAGGATTTCCTCTCTGCCTTGCACTGAACCTCTATGATTGGAGCTGCAGCTAAATAAATTAGGAAGACCATTAAAGGGATGGTGAGGATGTAAAAAAAATGTTGGTAATTGGAAAAAAAGGGGACACATTTTCATAAAACATTTATCTGATTTCCTTTCAGAGCCCTGGCAGATATTCTGAAGCAACAAGGACCGGTTCCTATATCTCAGTATGATCACGAAAACAGCGTAGTGATCGACGGGTCGCCCAAAGATGAGACACCGGTCAGAACTTCGAAGAATCACTACACACCTGTTCACATGAAGCCATCAAACCACGGTAAGTGACACAGCGCTGACCTCACACTGTTATATATAATATTTTTTTTAAGGACAAAAAAACTTGCTTCATGGCTTCCCCCTTTTTTTTTAATAAAATCCAACTTTATGTTATTGCGATGTTTTAAGGTTTATGTGTCGTAACGAGAAACCTCCTCCTTCACTTTCCTTAATCTGCTGCAGCATCCTTTGACTGACAGCCACTGAAAAAGATGGACAGGCTGCGATACTTAAGCTTTTCCCCTCAATCTTTCTTAGAGGAAACATATGAGGGGAAATGTACGGCAAATTAAAAAGCGAGGCCCTGGCCGAGTTCTCCTCTCCCTCACACTGCAGTCCCATAAGCCTACTCAGCATTGGCTACAAAATTGAGATGCAAATTATCATCTTCTGCGGGAGAGACGCAAGCTTCTTGTCTTGAGATAATTCTGTCTTGCAAACGCTGTTCCTCCTACTTTTATCCGGTCTCCAGATCCCTGCTCAAGGGATCAGCTCATTTGTTAAGTGCTCTAGTATGGTGTCCCAGATTCAACAGTGTTATGTTTCACTCTCGTGTCACCCTGCCTCCATCCTTCCCTCCACCACCACCACCACCCAAAATGGAGGGAATGTGTCAGAGGAAAGCTGATAAATACTACTGAACTGCAGGGTGTGAGCTGCTTTTCTCGTTTTTCTGCTGCACAATGACTTTTTCACTGTTGTAAATAGTTATTTTAGCCACTAGGAGAAACTATACTTTCTTGCCTAAATTCTTGTTCTCCTACAGAAAAGCAGATTACCCCATGCATGGTCACCAATCCTGATGGCCTTAAATAATCTGTCTGCAATATTAACAGAATTAATAGAATCATTTTTATACTTGCAATGTCTTCATCTGCTCTATTGGAAACTGTACAATGCTGATGGTTTGAGACTCAACTTTAACTTTAAACTATGAGCTGAATTTGAAAAACATGCTAAAAATTGAGTGTCTTTAATGACAAGTTAATGTCAGGTTTCCCATTACCCGTCACTGCTGATAAACCCGTTATGCAGCCTACAGTATTTACATGATTCATGAAAATCTTGCAAGTCCAGGAATCCAGGATGTTTATAATAAATATAAATTAGCTTTAGTAAACTGATAGATACAGGAAATAGCACTACTAAGGATTTCCAAATAGGCGACGCAGGCAACTGGCAACCAACACCTTCAAAGCCCTATGTTCACTGTTTGGCAATTAGCTTGTGGCCAATTAATTAATTGTAGGTTTTTACACAAAAGCAGATTATTTTATATATAAATTACTCTTTCAGAAAAACAAAACTACAAAGAGCAAAAGCTAAAACTTGGCGTAATGGACAGAATATAAAAGGGGGGCGAAAAAGCTCATTTTTACCCCATGGAGAACTCATGGTGTATTAATCCAGCGCTGAGTTCCACCTTCAGGAACTTAAACTTTTTTGGCAGAAAACACAAGACGGATGATGCCACCATACCGGCCAAACTGATTGCAGCTTATCTCTCGGTAATGGAGTGCAGAAGCTCAACTCTAAACAGAGAGTAAAAACACAGAATACGACTCCTTATTACTCAGCTTAGCTACAAAATCTAAATAGCCACATTAACACATTCAATGAAACAGGGTTTGAATTAAACTCAGCTCAGCTCGGTTTAGCTCGTCCAAGAAGTGATTCACACAGAAATAGGCGTCATGAAAAGGGGCACAACATTATGATGGCTTCCAATATGTCCATTTTTTATTTCTTATGTGTGTTTTTTGGTGTCAGAGCTACAATGTGTCTGCATGACTTAATAGTCTTCTTTACATAGGCTTTATCTTTTTAGGTCAATTAAAGACTTTAACCTTCGTGTCGTCCTCCCGGGTCAAATTGACCCCGTCTGTTTTCTTTCCTCCCTTCCTCCCTTCCTCCTTCTCTCTTTCTTTCCTCCCTTCCTTCTTTCCTTCCTCCATCCCCCTTTCTTCCTTCCTTCTGTCCATCATTCCACCCTCCCTTCCTTCCTTCCCTTCCTTCCTTCCTTGCTTCCTTCCTTCTTTCCTTTCCTCATTTCATTCCTTCCTTCCTTCCCTCCCTCCCTCCTTCTCTTTTTCTTTCCTCCCCCCTACCTTCCTTCCTTTCTTTCCTTCCTCCCTCCTACCTTCCTTCCTTCCTACCTTCCTTTCCTTCCTCCCCTTCTTCTTTCCTTCCCTCATTTCCTTCCTTCCTTCCTCCCTCCTACCTTCCTTCCTCCCTCATTTCCTTCCTTCTTCCTCCCTTCCTTCCTTCCTTCCTTGACTCGAGGACAACAGGAGGGTTAAAGGGATATACTCGCACAAATTTTAATTGGTGTATAATCACCTGAAAATAATAATGATTGTGTTTTAGTTACCTTAGATACTCTTCCATAAAGCCTGCAATGTTGTACCACCATGTTTCTACAGTAGGCCACACTGACTCTAGAGATGGCTTTTTGCTTTTTTCGTGAGTTTTGCAGCCACTAAAGGTTCCCCTACGCACTTAGAGGGAGGATAGACAGGTATTCAGGTGTTTGCAATCTGCAACGTCACAACCAGATACCACTAAATCCCACACACTTAAGTACACATCAGTCATTTTAGGCTATATGTTGGAAATACTCCTCTGTGTGATTCACTTATCAACACACTGCTGTTTTATTCATACTATGCAACACCCACAGGAAAGCTGTCTTCATTGTCCTCTGTCATGTCAACCTGCTATTGTTTCCTGCATGTACGTCACATTACAGGGGTGAATGCTTTTGAATGGTAAAAAGGCATCAGACAGGAAGGTGGAGGATGTCCAAATAGGAATAGATGCTTTTAAAGGGAAGATGTGACTCAGACTCAAACGGTGATGAGAACATAGGAACGGAAAAGCTATTTTCAATGTAGAAATGCTATTTCTGGATGTAACTTTTATTAAAGCTATTGATAGACTTTTTTTCTATGTAGATTGTATTTCCGGTCTAAACTCTGTGCTGTCAGTTGTATGGAGATATGTCATTTTTGGGACAGCGTTTCTTTACAAATCTAAGTTTAAGACACACTTGTATTGTTTATTTTTGGCTTGTTTTCTCTAGTATTACTATGTAGTGCAGCTTGTTTATTTCTATTTTATAAGCTTTTATCTACAAGTAAACATATGATGAATAGCTGCTGCCTATAGAACTCAGAAAAATATCTTATAAAAGGACTTTTTTACAATTCAAGATATCAAGGTTCACTCAGGTTCGAAGCTTTCAGTGTTTACTTTGTCCTTTATGTCTTTGATAAAGATATATATATATATTTAAAAAATCCAGCCCACATGTTTGCATTTCTGTATCAAAGCTAAATGTAACTCTCTCAGGAATAGCGGTTGCCTTTTCATTACAAATTCTCTTTCACAATATATTTTGACCTCATGCGTAAATTCTTTGGCTATTCGGATACAATTCAGGTTTATGAGACAGCTCCAGTGAGAGCTGCCAGCAGCTGCAGCCATTCTTTCAACGGAAATCATCTCCTGTGTCTCGGCAACAAATCAACAGAGTTAACAGATGAAGAGAATAAAGAATGAACATATTTTTTTGGGACATAATGCATCGGAATGAATTAGTATAAATTAAACCAGCGCTGTGAGAATCCTCAATCTCAATCATTTCTTTTTCAAAATCCCCTGAAATGAGCTTTAACCTTCCTGTCGTCCTACTGGGTCAAATTGACCCCGTCTGTTTTGACTGTTCCTTCCTTCCTCCCTTCCTTCTGTCCTTCCTCCCTCCTTTTCTCTTTCTTTCCTTCCTCTCTCTTTCCTCCCTTCCTTCTTTCCTTCCTCCATCCCCCTTTCTTCCTTCATTCTGTCCTCCCTTCCTCCCTCCTTCCTTCTTTTCTCCCTCCTACTTTCCTTCCTTCCTTCTTTTGTTTCCTGCCTTCCTTCCTCCGTCCTTTCCTTCCTTCCTTTCCTTCCTTCCTTCCTTCCTCCCTCCTTTCCTTCATTCTTCCTCCCTCCCTTCCTTCCTCCCTCCTTTCCTTCCTTCTTCCTCCTCTCCTCCCTTCCTTCCTCCCTCCTTTCCTTCCTTCTTCCTCCTTTCCTTCCTTCTTCCTCCTTTCCTCCCTTCCTTCCTCCGTCCTTTCCTCCCTTTTTCCTCCCTTCCTTCCTTTCCTTCCTTCTTCCTCCCTTCCATCATTCCTTCCTTGACTCGAGGACAACAGGAGGGTTAAAGGTAAGCCAAAGAAAGCAATTTTATGGCATTCCTGCAAAACAGAGCAGTATGAGTGCAAGAAAAACAATATAAAAAAAGAGGCTGATGACATACACCAATGACTGCCTTTTGTATTTGAGCTCAAAAACATCAGCGGTATATGATGTGAACCCCTCCAGAAGTTCCAGATGAGATATTATCCCTGGATGTGATGTTGATGAAGTGTATCTTGTCTTCTGGTGTGGTGGATAGTACCGCTCCATAACTGCTCCTAAAGTGAGTATTATCACTTCGATTTCCCCCACAGTTCTTGTTCTGTTCTCTCATTTCGTGCTCAAAAGTTTCTACGGCGCTGTGAAAATAGGCGGCAAATGTTTTTCCACGCTTTGCAGACACAGAAGAGAGAGAATCATCTCTGTTGGACACTTGTAGACACTTGCTTCCCCCTTTTTTTTTTTTTTTTAAAAGATTCAGAAATTGACTTTAAAATGACATGAGACCAACCGTGGGATGATGTTTTTTAAAGGATGATGTCATGCTACTGAGGATGATGAAGCTAGATGTTTCAGTCTGCCTGTAGTGAAACAACCGGACACATAAATAAAAGGCTACCTGTGTTAATTTACCGCAGTCTTTTAGATTCTTTAAATTGCCTCCAATAACTAAAGAAGCAAAAATGCGGACACCAGAATAGTATATGTAATAGTTTAACATGTCATTCCTAAACTATGGACGTTAATCTGCTGCTATAACCACTGTAAACTCACACCTTTATTACTTTTCATCAAATTTAAATTAAACAAATGAGATATAACACATAAATTAGTGAGCTTTAGACGTGTTGGTAGGTAGACTTTGCGACCCTCGGACAAAGCAAGGATAGCTTTTCTACCTTGTTCCCAGGTTTTATTCTAAACTACGCTAACCACCTTATACCTAACAGACCGAGGCTCTAATCGTACTTACTTATTATTTATTGTTCTTTATTCTTTCAATTGAAGCTCTAGTTTTTGCTATCCATTTTGCTGCTGTAACACTGTAAATTCCCCCATCATGGGACTAATAAAGGATTATCTTATTCTATCGTATCGTATCTTATTGTATCGTATCGTATCATATCGTACCGTATTGTATCACATCGCATCGTAGAGCATCGTAACGCATCGCATCGTACCATACCGTATTGTATTGCACCATACCATATTGTACCACATCGTATCGTATTGTAACGTATCGCATCTCATCGTATCTCATCGTATCTCATCATATCTCATCGTATCGTACCGTATCATATCGTATCGAACCATGTCGTATCGTGTCGTGTAATATTGTATCGTACTCTATCATACCGTACCATACTGTATTATACCTTATTGTACCACATTGTATCGTACCGTATCATAACGTATTGCAACGTTTCATATCATATCATATCGTATCGTATAATATCGTATCGTAGATTTAGGCACAAAACCCACTTGGTTAGGTGTACGGAAATATCTTGTTTTGGTTTAAATTTATCGTTTTGGCAAGGTCAGAGAGACAGGCAACCATTGATCTAATGGTTATGATTATAACCTTGTTGTTTGAAGGTTAGGGGGACGATCGTAGTTGTGGAAATGGGAAGTTAAAGGTGGTCTCAGGTGTCAAAGACTGGTATTTTGTTGACTGATTCATCCTTTCTGACTTCCTATGTATGCTAGCCACCGTCGCTACAAGCCTCTTTGGCCCTCTTT
This sequence comes from Scomber scombrus, assembly GCF_963691925.1. NCBI lineage: Eukaryota > Metazoa > Chordata > Actinopteri > Scombriformes > Scombridae > Scomber > Scomber scombrus. The sequence goes on along the minus strand of NC_084987.1, from coordinate 4,417,100 downwards.
GATAGATGGCATCTGTCACTTTAACATAAATATAGGTTGTTTTTGGTTTCTGGCAATTATGTGTGTGTGTGGTCAGTCTTATAATATTTCCCTTTATTGGAACTAGGGGGCTTTAACCTACCTTTAAAATGGTTAATTGTCATTATTGTTATTTCCAAACTTGAAAAGTAATTAAACCAACAGTTATTTAAGGTAACCATTTGTGTTTAATGCATGACCCCCTTTTGACATGAACCTCTCTCTCTATTACTGCAGTTCAGAAATGTGAAGACCTGAATCACCAATTTGATGACAGTTGACTTTTCTCTAAAGGCCAATTCAAACATTACTTTATAAATGTCACTTTTATGAAGAGACTTGACTTTTTATCCCTGAAATAAAAAAACGTCAGCTCTTCGCCCGTGAATGTAAGGTGAAAACCTTTATTAGCGTGGTTATTCTCTCCAAGGAAGGTTTTTTTCATTATGCAGTGTAGATAAGGCAATTTTTGAGGAACATTTCCAGAGATAATAAGGGGCTATAGGTTCGATTTGCCACATGGGAGCAATTTGTATCACAGTCAGCATCTCCAGCTCGGCTCCACCGTGCCGTCCTTGGGGCTTGAGCAGGTTATGAATCATCAGCTTTTCACCCTGGGAGACATCATATAGACTCTACTGTATCTATGTATCTCCATGGATACAACACAGTGCAGTTAAAAATCACTGAATGCAGGAAACGTTTTAATTCCTTTCTTTGGATAATTACTGATTTCTTTAACCTTCGTGTCGTCCTCCCGGGTCAAATTGACCCTGTCTGTTTTGACTGTTCCTTCTTTGCCTCCTTTCTTCCTTCCTCCCTCCTTTCCTCCTTTCCTTCCTTCCTCCCTCCTTTCCTTCCTTCCTTCCTTCCTTCCATCCATCCTTCCTACCCTCCTTCCTCTTTTCCTTCCTTCCTTTCCTTCTTCCCTTCCTTCTTTCCTCCCTCCCTCCTTCTATCTTCCCACCCTTCCTTCTTCCTCCCTTCCATCCTTCCTTCCTTCCATCCTTCCTTCCTTCCTTTCCTTCTTTCCTTCCTTCTTTCCTCCCTCCCTCCTTCCTTCCTTCCTTCCTTCATTCCTTCCTTCCCTCCTTTCCTCCCTTCCTTCCTTCCTTCCTCCCTCCCTCCTTTCCTTCGTTCTTCCTCCCCTCCTCCCTCCTTTCCTTCCTTCTTCCTCCCTTCCATCCTTCCATCCTTCCTTCCTCCTTACCTTCCTTCTTCCTCCCTTCCATCCTTCCTCCCTTCCATCCTTCCATCCTCCCTTCCTCCCTTCCTTCCTCCTTTCCTTCCTTCCTTCCTCCCTTCCTTCCTTGACTCGAGGACAACAGGAGGGTTAAGGGTCCTGATTTAACAGAGATGGTCAGAGCGTGTCAGTGATCAGCGGTCATCCTCTTGAGTTTGATTTTAAACCAACGAGCTGTGGAGCAGAGGCTTCAGGACCAATCTTTTGGTGTGATGAAGACCAGGCCTAATGTTCCCAGGTGTTGCTTCTCATTATGATAATTTGAAATGCCGTTTCGATCTCGGCTTCCCGAGGCCCAAAGGTCTGAGTGATGTTATTGACTTTGAAGTGGCTCCTTGGAGAAAGAGGCATTTAACTGTTCACTTGTTAATGTAGAGAGGGACCAAGAGAGAGAAAGAGGGGGGAGGGAAGAGAGGCAGTTCGGTAAAGCAACTCTCCAGATTTGGGATGGGGTTTTTTTTGTGTGTTCTTTCTCCTGTTTTCATCGACACTACACACTTTTATTTCTCCCAAAGGTTTGTCTGTGATTGACAGGACAATTGAATGTTGTCACGGTGCGAGCAGACACTTCGTTTTCCCTCTTTTGTGTTCACGCCGCACTCTCAATTACACCACTGGTTCGGAGCAGAGTTAACAGCAATGTGGTACAAATTGCATTTACAGAACGATCTTATAACACCATGGGGGGGGAATCCAAGAGTGAATACATACGTGAGGTGTGCTGGCATCCTCACCCACAACTCTCCCAACAACTGAAAGAAGAAGTTACAATCCAAAAGTGCAATTTACTCCAGGGATGTCCCCTTTTTACTTTTCTATAATATATATTAAAACTGTCAATCACAGCTGTCAATCAACGCCCACACGGCAGACACTTATTAGACGGCCTGAATGCAGCCATAATGAGACCATAATGACTCAATGGGAACAAATGATTGACTTTGTATATCTATAGAGAAGTTGAGGCGCTTTGAATGGGAGTCAGCTCGGCTGTCGGTGGCCGAGGTAGCCGACGCTTGTCTTCCACCGTCATTTCTTTACTGACTGTCATTTCCTATACAGTTGCAAATTTTCCCCATTGTGGGACACATAAAGGAATATCTTATCTTACTGCCCTCCCTTCTGATTGGTAGATATTGTGGTCGCCATGCACTGCTTGAGATTACTCAAAGAAAACATCTTTTGCATGTTTTTAAGTTAATTTTTTGTATCTCTATTCTAATTCATGGTGAATAGTCTCCTAAAATTGTGCAAGAATTGAGCATCTGCTGTATTTATAGGGCAGCAAATAACTCTACAGCAGTTTAGAGACACTATCATTACTATGGAAAGCAAATGATCAGTTGCATAATAGTGTGCTTGATAGTTTAAGTAGATATGTATTAATATATACAAGCAGAAAAACTTGCATCTCTTTAGTTTGTTTTTTGGGTTGAAAAACCCTCTTTACTGACTTTATATGTCCTCTCCACTTCTGAATCTAAATCTAATTTAAAGTCAAGTGTATTAAACGCCAATCATGTTTGCTCTGGGGAGCCAAAAGCGCTGCAATTTTTTTACTGTCCAATTAAATTTAATATTTCACTTACTGTGCAGAAAGAGAGGGATAGCATTTGATAAATGGACGATATGAAAGGCCTGAAACCTTCAGATTGCATCGAGATACATATTGACAAGCTGATGATCCCACCTGAGAGTCAGTTTTGTCAGTAATGCCATTTTAGCCCTGTTTAGTATTCTGGTCATCTGTGGCTGGCTCCTTTTATAAAATGGCAGGAGTGGCTGTGGAATTGAGTGCAGATACTCCTCGGCATTAAGGCACACCAGCATTTCAAACGGGGGAAATTTTGCAGTGAAAGCTTGTTAAATGACGATTAGAGAGCCTGCAAGTCCAGAGAGCTTCTTTTTTTCCCCCTTATTCGATGATGATGTACAATCCTGAAAACAAAGTGTTCATGGTATGCTTCTATTTGCTAGGATAGATATTCAGTATGCACATGTGGATATCACTTTGGACTCTGATCCAGTCATTATATTGACACAGTGGATCCTATATTGGTCTGGGGCAGTTGTGAGAGGGGGTCTATCTGCTCTTACAGCTATTATAAAGTGAATTTTGACTCAATCAATCAATGTTTCCAGTTGTGTAGTTGTCATAAAATACTAGACATAGTCATGCAAAGTAACAGCAGGTCAATATTACCACAATGCATTAAAGTTTCTGTGAGTTTTGTGTAAATCTATGACAATTTAAAAAAAATACAGGATAGAGACTCAATAGATTTTAGTAGTTAAATGTCTAAGTAAGTAAGTAGTGGGAGTGTGTTTTTATAATATTCATATTTTCATACGCACTCTACTGACTCTAAGTTATATCTCCAGGTTCCTGCAAGCAGTTAAATCTCTTTGACGTGAAAATAAAAACGAGTTTTGGGCTGCTTGTGCTTGTTCATGTCTGACAGATATGATCAATATGAATTAAAGTCCTAATCTAAAATAGGTTTAGTCAATGTTTGGACACTGGTTGGCTCCTATGTGTGCATGTGGCTGTGTCCAGGTTTGCTGGATTCAATACATGATATGATGAATAATAATAAAATAAATGGAAGCTAGAAAAAACAGCAAAGTCCTACTGCAAAGATTAATAGCGATTTAACATCAGTGTAAAGGAGAATTGTGATATATAATATAAAATAGTGATAATGGTGAAACATTATGCTAAAAATACAACTTTTTTTTTCTACTTCTTGTCTCACCATTAGGTCACTATGGGAAAGAAAACATGCGCAGCGGAGGCCAAGACATGCACAACTTCATCTCCTCTGGCTTTGTGACAATTGGACGTGGACACTTGAAAGGTAAAGTCCGTCCTGATTACTCGCTTGTCTCACTTTACCTCAGAATAAAAATTAAAAAGGTTAATATTACATCCATTCATGAAGCTATTGTGTCATGCTGCCAACGTCTTTTTCTTCTTGCAGATTACAAAACATAATAGCTTGAATTGACATGTTATCCGTGATTAAATCCACACTTCCATTGATAAAAGTGACGCTTGCACACTTGGTAGGCGGCCAGTGTGAAGGCAGCGTAGCGCAGCAGTAGTAGATTTCCCTTTCCATCGTCTTCAATATGAGTTTGAATACATCAGAAGCAGTGTTGGAGTGAGAATGAGCTGTGATTGCTTGTTGTGTTTTTTTTTTTTTTTTACAGCGCAGCACTCCATAGACGAATCCTGGCAGGGCGATCTGGACATCCCCATCTCTTACGGTAGGTTCTCCAAATGTTCCACACACACACACACACACACACACACACACACACACACACACACACACACACACACACACACACACACACACACACAACCTTGTTTTCTACTCCCTCCTGATAAGAAAAGTCGCCCACACTCTACACACACAATCAAGCGCCCCTCGGCTGGTAATCACAGCACAGCCTCGTGCATGAGTCGTAATATTTTATTCCCCTCTTCTTTTCTTTTTTTCCAAGTAGATTTTGTGAGGCGAAGTATTTCCACTGGTTTTTACAGCAGGTTTGAGAGAGTGCATTCATCTGCAGCTAAAGGTTTATTTGAATGACTTCTGTGGACGAGTCAGGGTGTTCAAACATGAATCGCTGTCATGATTAACAGCCCAAGTCTAGCTAGCTGGCTGATGAACTTTTTTTCTTTTAGGTGTCTGTGAGGTAAGTGAAAGTTTGATTTAGACGCTCAACTCGAAGCGTTTTGGTCTCTTCGAAAGTGACAATCTGATGTTTATCCGTTCATTCGTGGTGGTTTTTTTTTTTTTTGCTTTGTGGTTTGCAGATATGATCAGTCAAAGAGTATAATGGGCTTAATGAAGATCTCTTTTTTCTTTGATGATGTTTGACTTGACTTGCAGTTTTCAATTCAGTCATGGCGATGTCACGGCTCACGTTGACTACACACTTCCTCTTCTGTTTGCTCGGTTGACTCGGTTTCAAGACGAGTCGGGTCTAAATAACATTCAGTATTACAGTATCAGTATCAGTTTTACAAAATAAATCCAAAGAAAGTCAATACCTGTGTATTAAACAGTTCACTATATTTACCCTCTAAAGCCCAAAGATGAAATATTCAACATGTTGTGCTTCGAGCTTCTCTGCAGACTTTATTCTGTACGGATAAAACCTGATCTCTCAGTGACCTTAACTACGTGCTGCCAGTGCTTAAACACAACTATAAAATGTTTCATATTGCTGCAGTCACAAAGATCAGATTGAATATTTTGGGGAGAAAACAAGTGAATTTTACTCATACGCTCAGCATCTTTATTATTATTTCACAACTTGCTTTATATATATATATATTTTAAAACATTTCCACATTACGTTGACAGAAAATGTAATTCACTCTTCCTGCAAAAAGGTATTTGCTGATGCAATTTAGTCCTGTAAATGTAAATGTGGGAGACGTGTTTGGCAGACTCCACCCTGAAGCTAAATGACGGAGGCTGAAACATTTTACTCCCCACTGCTGAACACGCCGACTCTTTTTGTATTAAAAAAAAAAAGGAAAACAACTAATATTAGCATTTTTATACTAGTCAACAAAAAAACACAATTGTTATTCTTGTGTTGTTCTTCACAAGTGTGAAATTGACAATAACACACACACACACACACACACACACACACACACACACACACACACACACACACACACACACACACACACACACACACAGACACTCACACCTCCTAATGCACAACACCTGGAGGCAAATATATTCAATAGCAGCTCTGCAAACAGCAAATGTCAGCTTTCATGAACCGGTTGAACTTTCAGATGAATCATTGTTGTGTTATATGACGTGCCGATGGTGAGAAGAGAAGTGTTGCGCGTGCCCGACTTTTGACTTTTCTCATAAAATATCTTTATTCCCTGAGGAAAGCAAAACAAATCTTGTCCGACCCCAGTCATCCCCTGGCATCGGAATTTAAACTGCTCCCATCCGGACGCAGATTTTGTATGCCCAGATCATAGACTGTATATAAAATGGACGTAACATCCGTGATGTCACCCATTGGTTTGTGGACTGCTGCTTGGAAGCGAATAGTATCGGATCTGGGCTGCGCCATCTTGAAAATGTCAGGTGCATGCTGGGAAAAATAAAAACACGGATTCTACTTATATGGGCATCAGGAGGAGCATGAGGCGCCCTCCTGAACCTGTGAACCAATCAACCTGTCAATCACGACGTAGCCACGCCCTAATGCATACCCTGCTTTATCGTCACATATAAAATCAGGGAGGCCAAAATGTCCCAAATGAACATCATACTGCATTGAAGAAGGCTTTAAACTAGCGATTGAGCCCATAAACACATTTTGAAAACGTTTACTGAGGTTAGAAATCAAGTGAGAAGTTGGTGAATTCTCCATTGACTTGTATAGAGACGGAAGTCCTTTTGACACCAAAACGGTCGCCCCCTGGTGGCCTTTTGAAAGAATGCAGTTTTAAGTTACTTCCGCGTTGGCATCATTACAGAGGACCAGAACTCCGCGCCTGGTGCAGATGTAGAACAGGCAGTTTTAAAAAGTCCTGGGTTCCAGCGGCCATTGTCCTTTTAAATAACGGATGATTCTTAGCCTTTTTAAGCCATTTTAAGGTGGATTGCACGCACTGTGGTCACTTTAACTTTTTTGTTTTTACTATTTATTGTTATTCTGTATTGTACTTTTGTGGATTGTTTATGTTTAAATTGTAACTGTAATTGCTATCGTCATTTCTATTGTTTTGCTGCTGGCTGCACCATAAATTGCCCCTCAGGGACAATAAAGATATCTTGAACTTATTTTATATTCCAAAAATCTACATGAACTAATGAATACATTTTCAAATGAGAGATAAATGTTGCTTTATAAGAAAAATCATGTCATGTATCCATGAAAAACAGCTGAACTTAGATTTTGGTGCTTAATGGGAACACTTACCCTAACAGCTGATCTTAGATCTTAGGAAGGAAGGAAGGATGGAAGGAAGGAAGGAAGGAAGGAAGGTAGGAAGGACAGACAGATGGAAAGAAGGAAGGAAGGTCAGATGGAAAGAAGGAAGGAAGGAAGGACGGATAGATGGAAAGAAGGAAGGAAGTTCAGATGGACAGATGGACAGAAGGAAGGAAGGAAGGAAGGAAGGAAGGAAGGAAGGAAGGAAGGAAGGAAGGAAGAAAAGAAAGAAGGAAGGAATGGAGGAAGGACGGAAGAAAGGAAGGAAGGAAGGAAAGAAGGGAGGAAGAAAGGAAGGAAGAAAGGAAAGAAAGGAGGAAGGGAGGGAGGAAGGAAAATAGGAAGGGCGGAAGGAAGGAAAGGAAATAGGAAGGAAGGACAGATGGAGGGAACATTTACCCTAACAGCTGAAAACATTGGTTAGAAAATTAGAAAAGTAATCAAATGTAATAAGTTACATTACTTTGATTAAGTAATTGAACTACTCACATTATTTATTACATTTTAAATAGAGTAACTAGTAATCTGTAATCTATTACATTTCCACAGTAACCTTCCCAACCCTGGAGAAGAGATATGTATAACTTCACACTCAGGTTGTAACACACATCTGTAAATAGGACTAAATCTGCGTGTAAACAGCTTTGACCGAAGTGTAATATTTTAAATGTTGCCCGAGGTGACGTCCCTCTCCTGACTGTACCTGTCACCCTCTCGCTGCACCTATTAGGTGACACGTTTTAGCAGCGCGATGGCAGTAACTGTCACTTCAAAGCGGAGGTCCTGTCAACCCCCGTCGTACATGTCTTAGTTTAACAGCTGGCTGTCGGCAGGCTCCGTGCCCCTCTCTGCCCCCTCTACCCCCCCTCTACCCCCCCCCCACCCCCCTGTCAGGAGGAAGCAGACTGACAGATGTGCGCGTGTCATCGCTGGCTGCATCCTGGCCTCGCTCCCCTGCAGCAGTTGCTGTGCAGACGGCTCAGAGCTGATTTCGGGAGCGGATAGAATCTGCTCAGGTCGTCTGATTCACCCAAACATCATAATTCATAATTCTGCTTTCATGTGCAGACGTAGAAAAGTACTTTTACTCACTCTGTACTGTACTGCAGTTCTGAAGTACTTCACTAGAATACTTCTGTTTCCAGTATTTCGGAGTATTTTTTTTACTCTGCTACATCTGATAGCTTTAAATTCACACTTCATCTTTTCCTCCATCCTCCCATCCTTATTTTCTTCCATCCGTACTGTCTTTTCTCTACTTCTTGAATTCCTGTTTCCCCCCCAAACTTCTTTCCTTCCTTCCTTCTTAACTTCCTACCTTCCTTCCTTTCCTTCTTCCCTTCCTTTAATTTTCTCTTCCCTTCCTTTCTCGTTCCCTTTGCTTTATTTCTTTCTTGCTTTCCTTCCTTCCTTGCTTCCTTCCTTCTTTTTTTCCTTGTCACCCTTCCTTCTTTTCTTTCTTTCCATCTTTTCTATTCTGTCATTTTCCTTTCTTCCATCTTTCCATCCATCTTTCTTTTCCATCTTCATTTGTTCATTCCTTCCTTTCTTGCTTTTCCCCCCTTCCTTAGATCCTCCCTTTCCTTCCCTCCTTGTGTTTTGTCCTATCTTTCCTTCTCTTTCTATTTGTCTTCTTTCCTCCCCTCTTTCTTTCTTTCTTTCTTTCTTTCTTTCTTTCTTTCTTTCTTTCTTTCTTTCTTTCTTTCTTTCTTTCTTTCTTTCTTTCTTTCTTTCTTTCTTTCTTTCTTTCTTTCTTTTTTTCTTTCTTTCCTTCCTTCCTTCCTTCCCTTCCACTCTTTCTTGCCTTCCCACCACCTTACACTCCCCACCCTTTCTTTCCCCTTGTTTTTTTGTTTCCTTCTATTCTTTTTTTCAGCCTGTTTTTCCTCTTTCTGGAAACTTTGGACAAACAAAACATTTTCAATCGTTCTGTTTTCTAAGATAAACCTCGTCTGAGTGCGAGCAGCTACGACCTCTAACTCAACTGTGTGTGTGTGTGTGTGTGTGTGTGTGTGTGTGTGTGTGTGTGTGTTTACATGAGAGTGTCGTAGTGAAAGCAAACAGTACAATATAAAGGATGAACGTTCATCAGGGCTAACAAGCTGCTACACAAAGCTCAGAGTAATTCCGTCATTTATATTCATACATAGGAAAACAACACCGCATTCAGAGCTTCGTGTGCTCTCACAGAGTCACACGTGAGCGCCGCTGGTCCACCTGCTCGTGCAAAGAGTGACCGCGTGACGCCACTGTCAAGGCTGTGAGAGATGGATTTATGTGTGATATGAGTGCTGGGGCAGAGTGGTGTGTTCACTGGCCCTGTCAGTCTGTCTCTATTTACCGTGATGGATCGGCTGTAGATATGCAGCCATTTAACGTCTCTGGACAACAGCGGGGGTTTATTTATTTTTTTCTGATGGAAAGGCGAGCAGGTTGAATGTTTGAGCTGAATGTGATTCCTGAATGAGAAACTAGTTTGATCAATAGTGGTGGAGGTGTTTTGTGTTGATGTGAGGTTCATTCCTTCTGATTTGTCGAGGAGGAGAGGACTTTTCACTTTTTCAGTCTCAGGAGAGTAGTTCCTTGTAAGGCGGACGCCACTGAGCATGTGCAAGAACCCACTTCTGTTTATAGAGATTTTCTAGCATGTTGTGCTACATATCACAACCTCTTTGTACCACAGTGTGCATTTCTCAAAGAACTTCATGAGACAAAGCGGCATTTCCGTTACACAGAACTACTCTCCAGCAACTGAAAATATAATCACTATCATTAGTCTTTGGAGCCATTTCTAAAGAAACTAACAAACCCAAACTCTTTGTAATGAAGGAGCATGTCACTGAGTGCAGCGGTGTGGCTCACTGATGTGTTTTTAATAGTTTTTAGATAACAATGGAGATCTACGCCACAGAGGAATAAGATATATCAGGCTCTGGAGTGGACACACACACAATACTTCTAAGTAGTTACATGAATTGTTGGTTCGCCTTATCCTTTAATGATTGACATGGCAGATCATAAAATGGTCATACAAAGTCCTATGGGAAGTAAAGCAATGATAAATTACCTTATTCTATTGTACGCTATAGGTATGATGAAATCACAAAGCGACATCTTCATATTGGTTGTTTTGGGCCAACAGGTTGCACAACTGTACTCCAACATAGCAACATAGCATTTAACTTTAATAAGTTGAAGCTCACACTATCTTCACCTCAATTCAATTCAAGTTAGTCTCAGATGGTCTGTGTTGGTCTTCATCGTTAGAATTTGAAAAAGTCATCTTAACAGTTAGATACCAAAGATTTATCAATTTACACTCTAAATCTAAAAACAGAGAAAAAACGATAATCGCCATATTTCAGAAACTGAAATTAGAGATGATAAACATTTTTAGTGAAGAACACCAAACGATAAATCAATTAACAAAATTGTGGTTGATTAATTGCAGAAAAACCCCCAAAACAAACCCATCATATCCCCAAACAATGGCTCTGTGTGCATTTCGCCAACATCTCCCAGATATGTTGTGTACAAATATTCAACCCGTCCTCGAGCTTATTCATTTCTCTCCTTGCCTTCTCCGCCTGTGGCATCCACTGATGTGCATCCTGCTTAATTACTTTTTCATGAGTTGCTCCCTCTTTTAGTCCTGAGGGAATTGCCCCCCCTCTGCACCCCCCCTTCCCCTTCTCATCCCAATCCACTTAAGGTGACCTTGTCTTATTGGGACGCACTGCTGCAGCACTCCCACCTCCCCGCACTGTAATCCCCTGCAGGCCTATACAGTGTTTCTGTGCATGTGCATGTGTACTTCTGCACAGCTGAGTGTGAGTGCAAATGGATGTTGGTTAAAGTGTGCCAAGTAGGTATCGCTTGCCCAGTTCGCCTCCATTACTGAGTCCTAATACGTCTCTCTGTCCTTAAAGCTGCCGTTATAGTGGCTCCGAACTCGAGCGCGCAGTAACCGAAAACTTTGAACTTGAGAATCCTCGATCAATAAATCATGTTATGTGACATCATCGGGGCACAGTGCACACTCATGTTTACCAGACTGACTATGATGCTTCATATTGATTCAAAGAAGATCGTACAGTGGTGAGTCAAGGCTTTTATAGATCAAGTGCTTACTACTGCTGCTGCTGCTTGAATCCACTTTAAAGTCTCAGTTTGTCACTTTGTGTAGAGCGTCTGTATCCTCTACCAAGATTATATGGTGTGAATAAAAACTCAGCTCTGGCTCAATCGTAAACTCATAGTATAGTTAACCTTTACATAATGTTCATATTCTGACTCATAATTAGTCTCTTACACCAATTCACATTCATAAACTCCCCAATCAGTCATTAAATGTTTGATTAATCTTGTGCAAAAAAAGATTACGGATTCACAATCACTATTATTTTAATGCTGATTAAAAAACTAAACACATAAAATAATAAACACAGGTATAAACTTGTATATTTGCAAATGTATTAATGTGTATACGCTGCACAAAAATTTAAGAAAAGATGCATTTTATTTCCATTTTTGTCTACTATAGTGGGTCACATTAGGAAAATACCTTATATAAGTGAAGTAAGGGTTAACTGTACATTACATTATAGTAAATTACTGGCTATTAGTTGCATTGCATTGGTGCTTTCTCTTGTTGCAACTAATATTTTAATCAGTTTTTGTACACGTACAGCTCAGTTTAGTGGGTTAGCATCGTAGTCCATGTGTTATTTAACCCTCCTGTTGTCCTTGAGTCAAGGAAGAAAGGGAGGAAGAAGGAAGGAAAGGAGGGAGGAAGGAAGAAGGAAGGAGGGAGGGAGGAAGGTAGGGAGGAAGGAAGGAAGGAAAGGAGGGAGGAAGGAAGGAAGGGAGGAAAGGAAAAAAGGAAGGGAGGAAGGAAAGGAAGGAAGGAAGAAAGGACGGAGGAAAGAAGGAAGGTAGAAGGGAGAGAGGAAAGAAGGAAGGAGGGAGAAAGGAAAAGATGAAGGGAAGAAGGAAGGAAGGGAGGAAGGTAGGGGGGAGGAAAGAAAGAGAGAAAGAGGGACGAAGGACAGACGCAAGGAAGAAAGGGGGATGGAGGAAGGAAAGAGAGAAGGAGGGAGGAAGGACAGACAGAAGGAAGGAAGGGAGGAAAGAAGGAACGACACGGAGGTTAACGATACTTGTGTAATTCCTCTTGAAATAAAGGAGAAAGTTGATTCATATGTTCTTAGAATATTGACCATAACTTACATGAAATAGGAGGCAAAAAATGCCAAAAACATAGAAAAATGGAGAAATCTAGTGGAGCAAATTAAAAGCATATCAAATCTGCCGTCCACAAAGTCAGATTCATCTTTACTAAGAAAGACATGATGATGATTATGGTGCTATGTGTATATGTGTATGGATATGTATGTTCTTCTGCCATCTTGTGTGTTTGTCGGGATGGTTAATGGATGGAAATGCTGTCAAAGTAACAGCGAGACAAAGCCCAGGTTGACCAGATAAGGTTGGACTGAAGAGCTGTGTCCTATTTAACAGCCCACAGGGGTTCACCCATTTTTCACCTCACCTTCTGTCCAACGTCTAACATTCAGAGCCAAGGCAGGAAATACTCTTCATTTTATGTAGCAAGACAGACAAGTAAAAGGGGTCAAGGTGGTTTATGTGGTGTGTAGCTTGTTAGACATTCATGTACGAGACAAGAGTTCACATACCAATTAACATTCAGCCATTTATGAACTCTAACCACGATCTTTCTATAACCTTAACCCCTACTGTGGGTGTCGTGTGCAGGTATTGTAGGAATCCAACAAGCCTCTTCCTTAATAGTCTGCAGAGGATTCAACACAGAATTTCACTTGCTTTTCATTTTAAATATATTTTTAAGGCACATTAATTTACATTTTTTGTACATATGCCAGTGTTAACCAGCTAGGTAAATATCACCAGCCTGTCATTTGGTGAGATGTTTTGATACCAAGTGAGGAGTAAGAGGCAGAAGACAATAAGCCATAAAGGCAACAGCAACCAAATAGGCATTTTCAAGACATGCAGAGCAAAAATATCCACTTTTCAGTAACATGTAGCAATACAAGCAAGACGAGGCAACGACCAAGCAATCTGGATTACATATAATTATAACAATTTTTAAGCATGCAGACAGGCAGAGCAACAATAAGCAACAGGACATGAATCTAATATGATAATGTTAATGGTAAAAAGATGCAGGAACAAGCAGAAAAAGGTAACTGATTTCGTTAAAGATACTGAAAAAAATCAGATTACAGATACATTTAGTAAATAATCAGGATTATTAGCAGTGTTACAAATGACCAAATGTAAGCAGAGCAGGAACAAGAGGGCAAAATAATGCAATGTTGCACTCCCAAAGAGTCGTATAGATAAGTTACCAGAGAGCAGAGAGCTTATGACAACTTGTAGCACACATAATGGCTCTCCACTGCTATTACTGAGTGTGTGCGTAATGTGTCACTGGTTGTCGAGCACTTTCAATACTGAATGAGTCAGAGAAAAACTCAGAAGTATCATGCAGATAAAACCGAATTAGAAATAAAAGGGACGCAGTGAAGCCTGTGATGCTGCTGCACATGGCACAAATACCCAGCGGGGGTCTTCTCCCCCCCCCCCCCCCCTCCAACTGCGACATACAGTATGTCTGTGTGATAGCTTCACACAGCCAGTGGGCCGAGCGCTCTTTTCGTCAGAGGTTTTCCCTTCTCTGAGAATATTCTCTGTAATGCACATCAAGTGTTGTGCTCTTTCATTGAAGGTCCATAGGCTACTGCTTGAACGTGGTTAATGAAAAGCAAGTTTTTTCATTTAAAGCTGACCATCTGGCAACAGGCAGAGGACACGGACCAGTTAGCAGCAGGAATCCTGCAGAGTTCCCACTCCTAGCCTCTCAGAGGATTGTCGCTATGTACTATGAGGAGTGTCCGCATTACCGGAGACCATATTTAGATAAAGAAGGACATCCTATCAACCTGATAACCTTTTCTCTCTGTCTCTGGAATATAACTGAGACAAAGTTACTGAGTGTACAGAACAGGATTTTCACTATCAAGGAGCACACCAGCAACATAATGAGCTTCAATGATTTATGAAGTAAAACGATTGATGAGCATAGTTCTTCTGCATATTGAGGAGGCTCAGAGGAAGTCTGCTGTAGCACCTGGGCAGCATGGACCTTTTTCAGGACCCTATGAAGGACAGTAAGAAACAAGAAGAGATTAATTGGGGGAGTGGGGGGCGCAGAATACGAGAGAGGAAGCGGAGAAGTCTAGGTGGTATTTATAGGAGTGGTTTGGTCCTTCTCCTGAAACTGCCCTTTATAAGCTTCCCCTAGTGAGACCTGAATGTGTTTTTCCTCGTTTGGACCAGTTCCAATCTCAACACGTCTCTTTCTAAATGAGCAGCACAGGTAAAGTCTCCACAGGTGGTGTTGGGTAAAAAAGAAACAATAAAACAGCAAACACAGCTGGTCTGCTGCAGAAAATATTGTTTTTGAACCTGCTACTGTTGCTGCTCATCTCACAGCCGGCCGCACCCATACAGCAGAATAATAAACACCAAAGAAAATGGCAGGCGTTTAAAAGGTCAAGCTTTAAGAAAAAGGGGGAAAAAAGTAAAAGAAAATGGGAGACATGGCACAGAGGAGGTTGAAGTCTTGAGATGAAGAAATTGTGCTTTTCTACTACACAGTTCCAGCACGACTCGGCTCGACTCGACTCGTTTTTTTTGCGTTTCCACTAGGGAAAGTATCTGGTACCTGCTACTTTCTTAGTACCTGCTCTGGTGAGGTTCCAAGCGAGCCAAGCCGATACTAAATGTGATCTCAACAGACTGCCGGCCACTGATTGGTCAGAAGAGTTGTCGCTGGAAGAGTCATGAGCCGTCCCACACAAGAATCAAACCCGGCATTTTTAAATACCGGCAGCAGCGTTACAGCCATACGGCTCAATTTTTCGCTTTGTGTGAGACAGAAAGCCTCATACAGCAGCAAGTACACCACTGCCTCAATGTCCTATATTGTTTATGTATTTTGTGTTGCGTATAAAACGAAGTCACGGCAGTTTTGCGGAGCCGTGCTATGACGACCGTATAGTGGAAAAGCGCCAAAAGTAATCACAGGGCTGCAGACTCAAAGAAGCATCAGATGGAGTTGAAACTGAAACGGCATTGTAAGTTTTACTCCTGTAGCTTCCTGTCATAGAGCTCTGAACTTCTCTTCTGGTGATATGTGTGAGAGTTGAAGCTCATCAGAGACAGATATGAAGTCGGACAGGGCATATCTTGTAAAGCTCGAGCATTTTCACCAAACAACACAAGCTTTGACTCTCAGATGTGACTGGAAGTTCTTCTTTTATAGGACGAAGAACAAGGAGAGAATGAAATATTTATCAGGTTGTTGGGGGTCATACAGGGGAAGGAGGTGTTTGTGCAGTTTACTGAGATTACTGTAAAGGAGCAAGTGATAACAAGGTTAAATGAGACACCTTTTGCAGTTTGTGCCACTGCAGTAAAAAATTAATGTATATTTATTCCAAACAGTAATTGGTGTATTTGCATAAAGTTGTTGGGCAAGCATGGAGTTGCATTTTCATACTGTGGAAAATCCAATTTTAAAAGAGGAAGCCATTAAAATGATTTGCCTTTGAGCAAAACTTGCCCCCAAGTTTATAGCACTCAAACATTTGGACTCAAAAAATGTTGCATGGTGCAGGTAATTATGATTTCACTGAAGTGCTTGATAAGATTAGGGGGTTGCAATGAATCAGGGATTAAGAGCAGTTGGAAGCCTGAAGATCATGTTGATATTGGGCTGTTAGACACAGCTCAAAACAATATTAAGGATATTTGCGATACATGTCACAATATGGTAATGTTTGTAAAGCTATTTGCAGAGTTAACAAACTGCTGTTCAATGCAATTAACATAAACATGTGGCTGATTAGACCTCTTCTCATATGTATTCAACATCAGAATTTGCCCATGCATTAATAGTAATGATGATAAAGGGTGAGTTGAATATTTGGCTAATTTCGATACGTATCCTAATATAGTAATGTTTGCAAAATGATGTTGTTCAATGCAATGATAGTAAGGATAAAGGCTCAATCATCAGATGCAACAAAACTATCCAAGCCCAGAAAATAAGGCGACATGATCCAGTAATGCACCAGCTAGCAAACACGAAACTCGATGCTTATATATGCTGACTATGCACATTTAAATTGTCTATGTTTGTTTAGCATTTCTTGTATTTTGAACTTCTATTTTTGTTTAATGCATTAGTTAAAAGAGAGAGAGTGGTGTGTTTACCTGTCCTGGGATTGTAGATGGAAATTAACGAGTAGCTAAATCTGGGACAATGCTTCTTTTCTGCTTATGGAAAATCAACAAATATAAATACATGTAAACTAAACTAAATGACCAGGACAAGAACACGTTGTAATTACCCTGAAAGATGATATTCTACCTTTACCTTGTGTCCCTGTGAGAGAGAAGAAAGAAAAGGTGTTTGGAAGAGAAGTGATTTGAGAGCTGGAAACAGGACAGAAAGAGGTCAAACCCACATACATGCTCTCAAAATCTGAGTTAGAATAACGTCAGAGGTTTTTGTTCTCATGCAGAAAGCATAGTTTTTGTTTTTCATTTTAGATACCCCAAATCATGACAGTGTGAGCTGATTCTCTCGACTATCTCCTCCAGATTAACGTCAGATTCATTTGGATTCATTCAATTGTTGTGTGCAGTTATTTTAATGTGTGTTATAATTCAAAATGCCCCCAAACTTAACAACAGCTGATGTATGTGAGAAGTTTGTGAACTTAAATCTATGCAAACTGAAATTCTTCATCCTGTGTCTGGGCAATTTTCCGGCAGATTCAAGACTGTGATTGGTCTTTATCAGGTCATTTAAAGTCGGTGCGGTGTTCGGGCGAAGTGGTAATTTCCGCTTCTTTCTCAATGAGCGTGATTCGGAACAGCAGGGAGACAGTCCTCTCACAGCGCGACCGCCAAATGCACAATATGAATTGATTCCTCTCCTTATCTGGCCTGTCCATTAAATAGGAGGCTAATGAGCCTTATTAGGTTGGTTAGATGAATCTCACAGTCTGAGAATCCCACAAGCTTCTGTAACACATGGATAAAAGTGAGTATAGAGATTCATACATCGCGTCTACACACACATACACACACACAGATAGCCTCTTAACACCTCGTCTGATCGGGCCTCTCCTCATACATTATGTAGTGCATGTTTATACACTGGAATCACACCTGAAAGGGGCCGACCGGATGGAAAGTCAACCTTCGCTATCTCACGTTTAAAAAGCACCGTTTACCTTTCGAAAAACATTCTTTATCTCAAAATTGGAAATATATATATACTGTCCTATTTTCTCTCATATCTGACTGTTTATATATTGGTGTCTGCCGTTTCAGCATATCATTTAATATTCCTGTGAATCAGGTTTAGTCATATCAGCTCTGATGCCGTAGCTCACTGTTTCATTTTCGGTGTATATACTGTAATTCGACTCTTTGCTTTGCAGTCCTGTGAGATATGTTTGTTTGGTTATGTGATGTATAAATGTGTTAAATATAGGCTTTAATCTACAGTAACTTTGTGTTTATTTTACTTGAGGGATCACCTCTCAAACGGTTTGGCCAAAAATTCAATTTTCTATTTCATTAGATTTTGGGGTCTGTAATTAGACGTTGCATTAGTTTACATGATATTGCATTTTATCCCTTAAAATCCATCATTTAGTTCAGTTATTATCTGACTAAATAAAAGGCAAAGTACAGGAAATGTATATTGCAGTTTATACACAAGGCCACTTCCTATTGTGCTATACAGTATATAAACACATTACACAGGTGTCGAGGTGTTGGAGGCCACAGCTCATCTATATAAAAGAAGTGGATGAAAGAGTAGAAACATCAGTCAGTATGCATGAATACAACTCAATGGCACCACAAGCTATACATATGACTAACATAGCAGCTCAGGTAATTTCACAACGTGAAGACAATGATTTAAACATGTAAGCTGCCTAGTTTCAACAATGGCAGCATCCATAGCAACCACCATAGCAACAATAGAAAAACCTGAAGGCCCAGCAACTATAGGCAGTCACATGACAGCACCTAATGGGCTTCACCAACATTGGCTCACTGAAATAAAACAGTAGGCCCTTACTAGATAGATATATTTGGGATAGACATTCAATGATATATCCAATGGACTGATAAGAATCAAATTGGGATCAGGTGTGCAGGTTGGTGTGGAGTTCAGGTGATATGGGAAAGCACAGACACACTGGGAACAACTGGGAACAACTGATGGACAGGGAAGGAATGAATAGGTTTTTATCAGATTTTAAAAGGTGAAAGATGTCATAAATTGGCTGTTACCATGACATCCATAAAGTTAGGGGACTTGCAAGAGACAGACAAGAAGAATAATGGCTGAGATTGATGCATCTAAAAAAACACTACAACTCCCATAATGCAACTCAGTGGAGTATTTTAGTTTGACTGCCTTGTAAATGCCCATATCTTTTAAACAACACGACCCCAATTTGTAAAATACTGTTATTAAAAAGGCTTTTATTTGCCGACTAAGTGAAGATAACACTTTTAATCATAGGCTGTGTCCAATAAATCACTCCCTGTTTATTTTATAGTGCATTAAATTTACCTTCCACCATTTTATTTTAGTGTTCTCACAATGCAATGCACCACATTTTATTGATGTGAAAATTAGGGAGAAAACACTCCTATGATTAAAAAAACAATGCAATCTGGGGTTAGCCTGCCTTCTCTAACAGAGCTAAGTCTTTGCATAACAATACGATCCATCCGCTTAAGTATTGGTATTTGGTCGGGGGCCGCCGTGCTGACAAAAGCATTTCGAGGTCCAGCTCTGCCCTGTCCTTGCCATCCGCTCATAATAGATATTGACCAGTGCAGCGCAGATAACGCTAATCTGCATCCTAACAGGATTTCACATGTCATATAGTGCTTTCTCATTGCTGCCGCGTTCAATTCACAACTTTGTTATGCTGCTAATAACATTTCACGGTGGCACAGAGGGAAGGGTGTGATAGTGGAGTCTGACTCTGAGAGGTGCAGGTGAACTAATGCTTATTGGACTCAGCATGAAGCCCAATGTCCCTTTAACATAGATTATACAAAATATATATCATTTAATATGCACCAGGAATAGATTATATCACTAAAAATGCCACTTTTTAAGATTTGACACATCAAGATTAATCCAGTAGTCACAGGAAAAAACTACAGAGCTAGTATGAAGTCGAAACCGACCTAATAGACACTCAACTGTTTACTCAATAATTGAGATTTTCAACACTCCTGATCATCATTTTGCACCATCACCATCAGCTGTCTCACACCAAGCATTCAAACCAGAAAACTGCCAGACTAGCCTAGAATAATAATATAAAAAAACACCCAAAAAAAAAAAGTACCAATGATGAAAAAGGAGCTTCAGAGGCTGAGTGCTAATGGCTGTGACAGTGTCCTCATTTAGAAAACAAATAGGGCTCAGTATTATAACACTCGCACCACCAGAAGACCATACACATCCTCATGTTAAAATGGCAGAATAACTCTATTTCCAATGACTCCCAAAAATGACATATATGAGTGTTTTCAGCACCGTCTATATGGGATGGATGGGGATGAACAGACCACATATGTGCCGCTTTACAAATCATAAAAAGTTATGATTTTTTTATGATGTAAAAAAACAGTGTGGTTAAGATTAAAAACCACCAGAAAAATCAGCGTTTGGGTTAAAAAGATAACTTGAAATGTTGTTTATACTTCCGTGAAGTTGTCATGGCAACAATAAACCCCACAATGAAAAATATTGCAGTTGGAAATGGGAAGAAAACAGTCGTCTCCTGCAGCACAGTCCTCTTTTTTTAACATATAACTATCCAGACATCCAACCAATCTTTCCTCCTTTTAGTGGGGCAAAAATCATTTCATCAGTTTATACTGACATCATCTGAATTGCGTCACTTCCTCGGGTTATAATTACTACTATTAGACGTACTGTAACTACAGGCCTGAATTTTAGACTTGTTGAATTGGACGAGCTGAGAAGACTCACACACATAAGCACTCTGACATTTTACAGACTGATTTTAAATCTACAAATAAAAGCTAAGCAAAGGTTACTCCCTTCGCCCCCCCCCCCCCCCCCAAAAAAAAAAAAAAAGGAAAAGAAAAGAAAAGAAACACGTCTAAGTAGTAAATACGTTTTGTTGATGCGTCACTCTACGAGGACAATGCTCTAATCTGGAGTGCTCACACATCTTCAGTCAGAAAACGCTCATTCACATCACACAAAAGCCTTGGTAAAAGGCACAATGAGCTCATCAGAGAGAGACCGAAAACTGCCGTACAAACAAATACAGCACCCAGTTGGATAGAGATGTGATTTTTGTTCCACATCAAACCTCCCACTTCTTCCCCACTCCTCTCCAACGCAGCACTGGTGCTGCTCAAGTGTCAAATTGCGAGCGGCGGCGGCGAGCTCTCACTCCGGGCATAAATAGCTGGTAATTGTATGTAAAATGGCAGCAGAGATTACAATTGCAACTCATCTGCAGGTTGACGAAAACCGCCGGAGTCTTCTCCCTCTAAATGCTTCATTAGTCGGTGCCTCTGAATGCTTTCTGTGAATGGGAGAAGCCGAGCGCTCCTCTACCAGCAGCAGCCGCCCACCAGCTTCCTGTGACCCTTTGGGCTCGAGTGATGCATCCTACACACACACACACAAACACACACACACACACACACCAGGCTTCATTCATAAATCTACCTCTTAAAAAAAGCGCAGATGTGAGAGAGTGCTTGCCTGTGTGAATATGAAACATTCAAGCATCCATAAAGCACCAAGCTGTGACCGTAAGACAGAGGATTGCAGGCTTAACATGCAAATCTGTGGAGTTAGACAGAGGTGTAAGAAGGTGGAGAGTTGGAAGCAGTGGCAGGCCTTTGATTAGCATCGTCCCTCCCTTGTGCGTTGTCCTGGAAAAGCGACGAAAATCTCCCGCTGCCCTGCCTGACAGGGTGACAAAGACATTACAGTAGAAAGAGGCAACTGAGGGTGAATTGTGAGCTTTTGGATATATTCTAACGGAGGCCTTTTTTTCCGCCCGTGATGCAAAACATCTATCAGAGATGTTTCAACAAGCTGTGCGGCCACTTTTCCTTACAGCTCATTAAGAGTCGACGCCAGCTGAGTGCCTGCAGGAATGCATGATGGTTCATTACAATATTTACCCATTCTGCACTCATTCGTCACTGGGTATAATGAGTGCCATCACCAATAGGTATTATTATAGAGCTCGGTATGCAGATTATGTTGCCTTGCGGTAAAAGGGTCCCGGCCAGCTGGTGTTCTCTCTGGGGGTTTTTTTCCCCCCTCATATCTTTATTCAAGAGTATAATCTTTCAAATTGAGATTGAGATTTTAGATTTTGTATATAGTCCTCTGAAACTGCTTGGAAGAAGTGTTTGCCGGCAGACATACTGTTGCTTGCACAGATGTTGTGTGTTCCAGTTTTAAGTCCAGACGTTTCACAAGCGCACACGAGCATCCTGAATTCAAGGAGAATAATTTGAAGCATGAGCAGCAGTATATATATATATCATATAGTGCAGACAACCAGTTTGGAGCAAGAGCAGAGAAATTGAACTGGAATCCAACAGAAGGACTTTAACTGGAGCACAGGACATCTGTGCAAATACATGGAAAAGCTTCACAAAATTTGAACATAAAATCAAGAAATCATGCTCTCAAACTGAAAGATTATACTTGAATAAACATAGGAGGAGGGGAAAAAAACTCCATAATGCTCCAGTTTCCAATCCAATCCAATCCAAACACTTTCAGTTTAGATGAGTTGCAGACTCAGTTGTGTGATAGACTAGAGGCTTCTCACCCAATGCCCTGCTGGCTAGGCTCCTTGCTGTTGAATTGGATAAGCAGCATAGAAAATGGATAGTTGGAAGACTGCAGAGTGCAGAAGTTCTGGGGCCATATCTGCAAGTTTTTCTAACCCACAAGTCTTTGCAGAGCCGAGGTGGAACCAGGTCACCCTTGAAACAAAGTCAGACTCGAGTGGAAGTAGACTCAAGTAAGAAGGTCACAACATATGCAAATGTTGTGTCATTAATTATTTCTACAATATCTGTGCATGGTTAGGTTTAGACAATTAAAACACTCGGGGAAGGTTAGGGAATAATCTCATGGTTAGAGGGATAGGTTCACATTTTTAATACAATACTGACATGCCAGCATGTACATTGAAAGGATATTTTAGATGCTTCTTAAATCCAGCTGAAGCTCACATGAGGCCTCAGCAGTCTGAGTTAGATTAAGTAGTTAATCTTCCTAAATTTCAGGCTTTGTAGCATAAAAAAAATCTTTTTACTTTAACAGACACGTCAAGTTTTCTTGCTGAGGAACAGCAGAGGGTTAGTTATACAAACTAAAACAGACTTTAAAAAATGTTCCCACATGATTTGAACAGTTTGTCTGCACAGGAGGTCTTTCAGCCGAACCCGTTTCATGTGCGACTGATAGAACAGATGCACTTTTGCTTTACAGCCATCTGGATACTGGTCTTTGTATTGACGTCAGCACCTTTTCTTTCCTACATTGATAAAAAATGATTAAGAACAGACAGACGATGTACAATGAATAAATTGTGGAACACCTGTAAGGACAAAGAAAGAAGAAAAGAAAAAAACAAAACATTAATTAATTCATGAAAATGAATCACACTGAACAATTCCAATTTTTCTAGAGCTGGTCTTAACTTACACTATCATCTTCTCATAATCATTTTGCATGTCGTGCTTTTTTTTGCAGTTATGTCCTTTAGAATAAAAGCATGCCTCACAAGCAATCAAAAAGCCACAAAAGTATTTGCATCAAAACAGATTATTCTAGCCAATAGTGCAAATCACCTTATATTATTTGTTGGTACATATCCAAGGTAATAAAGTAAAAGCTATCTCTTCATTTTTCATCCACAAGGCAGCAACTTAAGGTCAAAACAACATAACACAAGCTGTGCAGCCAGGAAGGAAGTCAGCACCTCCCTTACACACCTGGAGATTATTGATGGAGTCTTATAATGTTTGATGAAGGCTTATTTGTCAATGTGAGTCAACCTTAAGAGTATGAAATGGGGAAACTGAGGTCAGAGTATTGAGTTTACAGATTGCTGCTTTCACAGTGTGTTTGAAAATGTTCCAAAAGTTCATATCACAAGTGAGTTTTTAGTCAGTTTTCAGCGGGGAAAGGGGAAAAAGAAGCATGAGTGCATTTTATTTTGACATCAGGTCATGACTGCAAAGTCCACTGTTTTATGTATTTGCATTAGACATGATACCCAACTGATATGATCGATCTACAAACTGTCAACTCTCCTTAACGAGCAACATTTTCAGATAAACTCTAAAAGAAAAATTTCATCGAGTGAGATGCAAAAGAGATGTTTTTACGGGTCTGTAATGATGCATGCGGCCGTCTCATCTCCCCCGCTTATCGTTGGGATGTGTGCTTTAATATGCTGTAGAGCCGTGGCCCTATCAGATCAGATGTGGCTCCGGGCGAGTGGAGCCTTCACGGATGGAGAAGGGGGGGAGGGGAGGAGGGGCTGAGTCGCTGCGGCTCGGGGTGCATCATATTCTTCCCATTTCTCTCCAGCCCCAGACAACAGGCCCCGGCGAAATGACTGTGGGTGCCGCCAACTGTGAAATTAATTGAACTTGTGATCCAAGGGGTAGAGACCAGCATCCGGCCCGAGGAGGCGAGTGTGCATCCGTGCTTACATTAGCCCCATGACAAAGGAACAGCCAAGCCCAGAGGCAGCGGCCGGGTCTGTGGTCAGTTTCCTCGACAAGATATCTCCGGACGTGGCGGAGCCTCACTTGACTTGTGTGACATTGTAGCAGAGCGTGTGAGACGTGCTGTCCTGCTGTTGGCTCTACGCTTGAGGCAAAATTTTGGAGAGGAATCGGATTTGTTCACAGATCCATCATGTCGAGCCAATGATGAATGTGTAGATCATGACTCTATCTTCAGGACATGTTTCCCTGGCCAAGATTTAAGCCTAGTTAGACCAGCTGTATATTGTGGTTTTTTAAAGAGGATAATCCAAGTTTGTTATAACTTAGGGTCTTATTTTTGTAGTGTTGGTAAAGATAGCATTGGACTTACAAAGTTAAGGTGCTCTTTGGAGTTAAATCAGTGTTTCCCATTAATTAGTACATTACTGCAAACAGTGTAATAGCATGAAACCATTGGCAGGACTGTGCATCATATCCATTGTGTCAAAAACACTAGGGTTACTTTTTAATTACTATGATCTGAGAACACAGTGAAGTTGCTAAATTCACAGGTAAGAAAGAAAAAACTCATTTTGAAGAGCAAATAAGGTAAACAGTAAAAAAAAAAATATTACTCAAACTCTGGCATGTAATTACCAGAAAACAGATTTTTTTCCTTTTTTTTGGCTTAAGCTTTAACAAACCATTGTTGGCTTAGCTGTGCACACAGTTTTCCTGTCCAATGAGTAATCATCACCAACATTTCAGATGGGCTACTTCCCAATTTTACCTCCTGTTAATGTGTTTGAGATAATCTGTCTAAACTGTTGGCTACAAAAATGAGCTCAACTTTTAAAAAAGTTATTTATCCTGTTTTTATTCTGAAACAAGACAAGTCCAAAGATTACTTTCCAGATTTCGTCTACTGAACATTGTTAAGATACGAACATGGGCAAAAGAAAAATGTCTCAAGACAAGAAGAAAAAATAATGAAACTAAAACCTCATTTTTTGTAACTTTCTATAACTGACAATCGGATAATTACTGCCACAAACACAGAGTGGGCAGGTCTGTGTAGCTGTGAAAATAGGCTTGGGTTTTACCTTATTTCACAGCTACCTCCGCACCTCTCATGTGTATATCACAGTGTAACACCATGAGATAAATCCATGCTGTTATCCCCATTTGCACAAATCACCAAGTCTTGCACCTCTTTTGCCTTTAGATGTGGTTGGGTGACAAGTAAAAAGTAGTTAATTTGAAGAATATAAATCCCTTAGATCTGTCCTTGTCTTGAATTGATCAGATTTCCCTGCTGAATATCGGAGTTACTCCACATTTAAATTAGAACTTCCTAAGATTAATGCCGCCTATCAGAGGACCCAACATGGATTTAATCACAAAAAAACACCAGAAAAACAAAATAATTCTCACACCATCAAAGAAAATGCAGCGGATTTGCACTGTTGTTTATTCCGCTTTCCAAATACTGATTCTGTTAAGGCTTTAGATATTGTGTTAATGAATGTGTTTTATCTTTTATTACTCAGCTAAATGGCTTTTTATATGATTTGTTTCAGTTCCTCTGAGCAGCTTCAGTCCTCTGCTCTGTGCATGGACCAACACAGGTGGAGGAAATTAACCTAATTCAACATAGTTCAGGACTCCAGATTCAAAAAGTAACTAATGCAAATGGATGTTGGAAAAACCCACTCTTTAAATCAGGATTAACTATTAAAGCCTGATCTAATTTGTGATAGTGATGGAGATAATTGATTAAAGGGATGGAGTAAATCAGAGGAAACGTGAAAGGCATGCAGGGTAAAAGCAACACTTCATGCACCAAACGTTTGTCATCTTTCTGATGAAATGTAATCAGTGGGGAGTAAATGAATCAATTACATTTCTTTCATTTACCTAATGGCCTTCGGACCAGAACAGACTGGAGGGGCACTCGGAGTGAAGAGAGTAGGCCAATCTCCATCAGCGTTCTGCTTTAAGCAGTTCGTGTCCCTGAAGTTCCCCAGCTCTGCGGTCCTCGGCCCCATGGATACAATGCAATCTGCGCTGCCCCACATTAGATAAGTATCCTCCAGCTCTCATCCAGGTCACATTGCACTGCAGAGTGCAGCAGGGTGGAGGTGGAGGTGGAGGAAACACTGCGTACGTGACAAAGAGCCTGTTGGTCAAAGTGTTTCAGGTCAGCTAATTACGCCACAGCTCCAAATACACATGAATTTACCAGTTTGTCCATCATGAAGTCGTCTTAGGAAGTCGTCTTTCAGTAAGAAGTAGATATGAGTCTGCCAAGATATCCACTAGGGATATGCAGAGAGGCCAGTATTGGTCTTTGTCTTTCTTGAGGCAGCAAAATTATTAGTATTTGTATTCAAATAAAAATGGAAATAGGTTTAACAACCCTGTTTCTGTTTTTATGACACTTCTAATTTTAGGATATCAAGGTGTAAATATACTTCAATGAGCTATGGGTCTTAAAGCTTGGTTTCCCAGATCACGGACAACGGCGCTGACCACTCAAAGCTCAGCTCCAGCTTCATAAAGACCTGCAGCTATTTATACATCCATGACACAGAGACAGACAGCAGAGGGATGTTACCTAGCTATGCTACAAGTCTTTATTTGACTTATTTGTTCTTCTTAAAAACCATATTTGTAGGAAATAAATCTTCCTAAAAACCTACTATTTGTGCGTTTCCAAATATTGTATTCTGCTGCTACAGCCCTAATATCCATCGCTGATCTCTGCTACAGAAATGTTCTCTATGTCTGTAAAACCTGCAATAAAATGCTGCCTTTTCTTTCCTTCTACAAAGCTGCAAACCATTTTTTATTAGAACTGCTTCATGATATTTTCTTACTGGCAGTCATCAAAAGGAGGAAACACTAAATCCTTGCAAGGTTATAGATTTAATATCCTGTGCATGAAATTGATCATATTAAGATTATGAATATCTGCACACTGTGAGGAGCTTTAATGCAAAAAAGAAAGAAAGAAGGAAATTTAAAAAAGCAGAGCTGAAAGTCTTTATGGGGAATAGTCTAGAATAAAAAGTCTCAACTTGAAGTCCATTTACACTTTTATGTCTTTTTGAAGTGTCTCGCATCCAGATAAAATCCACTTTCTTTTATATTCAGCCACATATATGCATCTCCTTGGGCCAGATCACAAAACTGATAGCAATCAGTCTTGTCTCAGACTACATGCAAATAAGGGTCAAACAGAGTGACAATGGATGCCATTATCACAGTGGACAGATGCCATAGTGCCTTTTCCACGGACCTCTAATATAAAGATTACATAGAGGAGTGGAGCGAAGGAAAAGGATGCATTAACGCCATTTTAATATCCGGCTCCAGAGGTGGTTTGAACAGGAATGTGTCTATGTTCCTTCAGATCAATACCTGTGCCAATGAAGTAATGTTTTCACCACTGTCTGTTTGTTTCTTTGTCTGACCCTAAAAGTGATCCTAACCCCAGAGGCCAGCTCTGATGCTGAGGGAGGTCATTTAGATCGGGCAGATCGGGAAAACATAGGCCTGACCCTGTTTGAACAAAAGGCACAGACACAAGAGTCTCCAAATGTGGACAAATAAAACCCCAATCTTTCTGAATGGACGGATACTTCTAGAGCAGGGGTGTCCAAACTATTCCACAAAGGGCCACGTGGCTGCAGGTTTTCATTCCAACCAATCAGGAACACACCAGACTTGAATCATTTAATCAATTCATCTCAGTCCTCAGACAGTTGATTGGTTGAATCATGTGCTCTTGATCGGTTGGAACAAAAACCTGCAGCCACACGGCCCTTTGTGGACTAGTTTGGACATGCCTGTTCTAGAGGTATAGGGGGAAAAGGGTGTACTGACCCTTTAAATGGTTAAGTAGGAAAGAGGTTTAGGTTTGTCTGTGAAACTTAGAAAGTTCACCTCCACAGCTCCACCCCCGAAAAAAACAATTAAAACATTGAAAATCCATTTTGTGCGTAATGAGGCGTATCTTGGACTATTAGCTTAAAATAAAAAATATCCCGGCACCTCTGATGGAGCTCAGGATTCAATCAGAGAAGGGCTGCGACGTTACAAACAATCCCACCGTATCAACCTGAAATCAGTGACCTTGCAGATGTGCAGCTGAATGCAGAGCAGTGATTACCGTCAGATCCATGCAGGCCAATCCTGTGTTAATGAAGTCGCTGTGCCTTGTGTGTAAAAAGTGCACATCAGTCACATCCATTTAAAGACGCACTTATTGTTTGTGCTACCGTGTGATGCTGCAGGTGTTTAATAAAGTCAAAGGAAATAATCTGTCTGACACACTTTCCAGAAATTGCTCCACAAACACTCGTATAGTCCTGAGGGCTAATGTGTTTGGGGGTTCGGGGATGTTAGGCAGAGGACCAAACAAGGCATGTATGGAGGGTGCAGTCTTTCGAAAGTCATGTTTTTCAAGTGTTGGTAATTGTTAAAATGATTCAGCATTTTAAAGAAAGGTACCCTGTGGAGTTTCTGACCTCTAGTGGCGCTATGGAGCAGTTTTTAAATGAGTGTCTTGTGCAAACACACAAGGATGCACAAGCACATATTACACAAATGGCACAATACAGTCTTGGTGGATAATTTACCAACTAAAATAAGGAAGAAGAAAAAGACTGCAAGCTAGTATATATGTATTTAAGCAATTCAGGTTTTTGCTGCTTTTTAATGAGAAACACAATTTTTTTTTTCTTTTACAAACAAAATGTCCCCTTTAAGTCTCATTTTGAGTCTCAAGTTAAATCAATTCTTTTGGGAGTCACGTCTCAAGTCTCAAGTCTCAAGTAGGTCAAATCTGACAACAGTCAGCATGTTCATAGACCTCATTTTAATGACTTAAGTCTGATTATTGCTCAGCAAACCAGTATCCAACTTTGAAAAGCGTCAGAAATCAGGGAAAAATCTGATTAATGTTTTTAAAAAAGAGAGCTAGGAGAAGGATTTTGAGAATAAAGTGTGACTAAATGATAAGAAGTCACATAAATCAGCTAAAAATCAAGTAATATAACTGAAAATGCACCAGAAAATAGTATAATTCTTTAATAGAAGAAAAACCTAATCTTTGTGGCAATGGGGGATGCTTCTTAAAGAGGAGTCAAAGACAAAAATCCACATAGCATTTATCAAAAGCTGCTTTTAAATCTCAATAAAGCTGCTGCGTAAATCAAATGGTGACTTTCCGAAAAAATTCGGACTATTTTTCAAAAACACGAGTCAATGGATGTTTTTTGATCATGTCCTTTCTTCAGCTGCTGTAGAGTAACTGTAGCTGTTTGAACCCCAGCATGACATTCATTTATTTATGGAGGTAAAAGTGTAGTATATTTAATTAGAATATGTCGCTCAAATATCACAACCTTCAAGAAAACAGCCGTCTTTGTTGCAAAAGCACCATGGCTGCCTGCGTGCCTTAATCAATTAAATGTGTAAGCTTTTAAGCTCATTCCTCTTGATATCTGTGATATGCATAATAATGACCTCATTACTGCAGGCGACGGCATTGTGTTAGGGAGATTGGATGCAAAATACACTTTTATCATTTGTAATTTATCCTTCAGAGGGAATGAGGAGGAGATGTAGGAAACGAGTGGTGAGAGGAGACTGGAAGGCTGCGACAGAGGAAACCAGACACTGTGCGAAATTGAAACCGGTCTGAGTCATTGCAGGCATAAACGCACATCCAACCACATGTGGCATCTGCACTATTGGTCCACGGTCGACTGCAAGATGCATGAAAAGTCACTTTTTCAAAGAGATGTCCTCCCTCTACAAATACAACATATGTTCCTTTTATTTTTTTTCAGAGGCTGCAGATAAAAAGAGGGGGAGGAAATATATTCTTCAAGAGAAAATGGGTTCTTTTCAAACTCCTCCGTTTCCTTAGACTCTATTTTCAAAGTCTCTTTCTCTAGTCAAGGTTTCAGTGTAAGGTTTATCTTTTAAAAGGACAATATTCTTGCTTAGATTTGATAATTGGACCGGACTCTCCTCTATACAGAGCCCTGAATAAGGCACAGACCACTCAATGTGGAAGCTTATTTTTTCCATGTTGCTGTAATTCTCAGCAAAGGTCTTTTATTTCATCCAAATGTGGCTTGAAAAAAAGACAAGGGTGTGAAAAGCACATTGGGCAAAGTGGATAAAGAAAAAAAGAAGCAGCTCCTCATTAAATCCAGTCCAATGTTATCCTAAAAAGAGCCAGTTTCCCAGATTTAGGTCTGGATCAAGACTAAAGTGACCTATTTTAGATTTAGTAGATTGTTAAATTAACCGATATGATTTCCTGAGGGAACATTAGAGTTCAGATTACTTCAGATTAATGTTGTCTGTCAGTGAAGTGACATATATGGACAGAAATAGCACACAAACAAGCACCAGCAGACCAGCATTTTTGATAAACTGCCCTGGAAACAATTTATCTACCAAGATAAACCAAATAAGAATGCTTGAAGATGGAGCACAGACTTGCATTGTTATCACATTAAAAAGAGCCTGAACTTGCTTTTCTTTAAGTTGATAGGCAGCCAATTAAAAACTCACCACACGTGATTCAAGGGGGAAACATAAGACCGCATGAATGATATTTTAGATTAAAGAAAACATTCATCCTGAATAAATCTGCAGAAATGTTCACCGTCAATGAACTGTCTGATGATCAGTTTGGATTTCTGGGATATCAGACATTTTTGATGCCTGTCTGCAGTTTGAGCAATTCCTCAATTTAATTTCCCACTTGGTTGCTTTTAAAAGATCAGTATTAACTGTAGTGAGCTTGTTTTAATGTTATTGGAGCAGAACTTTACATGCTGTGGCAAAAAAACTTGACTGTGACTGAACAGACAGATCATATTGTCTTTTGTCTGCTTCTTCCAGATATCTGTTCATAGTAAATTTGGGATAAAGACTTAGAATAAACGAGTATATATCCTTTTGGGACTTTAGGTGTAATGAGTATAAATGGGTTGAAGTGAGGACTGTGGATCAGAGAAGAGTCAACAAGTTATTTTCTAAAGACGATGAGTTTCATGAAGCCACTTCGGACACCAAGGATAACTATCATTAGATGCTATAATGAACAGTATATCCTGAATTTCATAATATTCTTCAAAATGCACAATTACAATTCCTCTAAAAACGGTGATTTTTCAAACAGACCATGACAGTATTAGGTTTAAAAGCAGAAATATAGACTCATCTGTCATCTTTTTGACAACCAGAAGGAAATGTGACCTCACAGACAGGGCACATTTTCGGCTAATGCCTGTGGACTATTTGTACGTGGAGGATACAGGTAGAAGCTGAGGTATAACCTTATTCACCGAGGGGCAGCAGCAGACCGTTGACACATTAACAGCAGCTTTAAAAGCCCCGAGTTCTTCCCACTGAGATCATTAGTGAGCTGCCACTCCACACAGCAGCAATAACTCTTCCTCAAAGGCTCTTTACCACGACACAGTCCTTTAATCAACAAGAGATTAACCCACGAGGACTTGGGTTCAGATTCTGACAGGGTGTCTAGCACCAGAATCATCTTTGTTTTATTGGATTGGAGAGCTGTAATAAATACCTGTGCTAAGACTTGATTTTTGGTGCTTTGCAGAGATCAAAACCTTCTAAAAGAAAAGTTGTTGAACCTGTAATTTTGACTTTGACCTGTCTCTCAGCTGAACTGATTTTCACTTTGTTCTCTAATCTGTTAATCTATCCGTCAATCAAGCACATTATCACATCTTGATTAAATTTGGGAGTATGCCGCTCTCACTTAACAACGAGAATGATGGGGCTCCACCAGGCATTGTTAGACTCTTCTATTACTATTATTATTAATATGAGCTTCAGGTCTTTCTGAACCATTTTGTGCTTGAGTAACTAATAACGTCTCAAGATGGTATTGTATGAGGTTTGTGTTTTCATTTAGCCAAGTCTCCGATATTTTAATACAATGTGGAGTCGTTCTTTAGTCGAGGCAGTGTCTATTTAACCTTAAGGATGGAAGGGTTGGACTCCATGATGACCACGATGATTTTGTCAATGTAGTCCTGGAGTCTGTAGTTGATCTCCTTCTGTATGTGGAAAGCCTCCTTCAACTCACCATGAGAGTTCAAGTGGGTAGGGTTGGAAAAGTGAAGCTATAATGCAGAAGTGACTTAAACCTGCATTATCTCTAATAGCCACCAGGGGGCGACTCCACTGGCCCCAAATGGAAGTCCAATTATATGGAAGTCTATGAGTCTCACTTGATTTATTATCTCAGTAAATACTTTCCTAATAAGTTTATGGCATCTACTTCAATGCAGCATAATGATCATTTTGTAAATTATGGTTGGAGTAAAATAGACAATAAAACAGGATATGATTTAGGGCGTGACTACCGTCTGATTGACAAGTCACGACCACAGTGACAGCATTGGTTAGGTAATGAAAATGATGTATTTTAGTTGTATTTAGTTGCATTATGATGTCTTGAAATATGGCCAGAAATCTTGCTCTGTCTTTCGTTGTACTGAAAGACCCTATAAAAAGTCAGATGTTCAGTTTTTGTTCAGTAAGTACTTTTTGTTTTAATGATTTTAAGCCTGTTTTTTTCACTAGCAACTAACCATTGACTGCAAATGCACAGTGCTAACCCAGCTAGCAGCTAGCATTAGGGTCAGTTATACCCTTTTGTCCAAATATGGTCATTTTTGGCTACAAAAATCCAAGATGGCAACAGTCAAAATGCAAAGGCGAGGCTTCAAAATGGGAAGCCACAAATCAGTGGGTGATGTCAGGCTGGCTACATCCATTACTTTTTTTACAGTCTTGGCACGACACACACAATGAAAGTGGATCTCAGCTGCCAACTGGAGTCAGACAAGGAGTCCCCAAACTCGGGCGCCAATCTAACAGGTATCAGTGTTACCTCGGGATTCGACCAGGCACAAACACAGTCACAAGCATTCGGTCCACTTTAGGTCGTCTTTTTGTATTGACCGCACACACGCTTTTACAACATAAACACATTTCCCATTCTTAACGCTTCTGCTCACTTGCCCGGTGTTTCCGGAGGATACACAGTCCCGTTTTCTCAAACAACACAGAATCAATATACAATTAATGTATAACAGAGGGCCGGCGTCCCCCTCCCTCGCTGGCTCCGGCATGTCTGTCTCTCTGGTCAGACACCCTACTGCATAACAAAGGAGAGAGAATAATTAGACAACAGGGTAACACCTGTGCCACTTAGACGAAGGCTGTCAGGACTTCACCACACTTGCAGAATCACAGACTTTGCGGGCTTGTTCCCAGGATGTGTGCGAGTGCTGAAAGCTGTCCAACTCCACAATCCATCAAGTCCACAAGGGCACGCGAGCAGACTTCAAACGAGAGTCTGCTCGGGGTACAGACTTCACCAGACCTTGCTCAGAAAATTACCCATAGTCCTGCAGCAATAGGCTATAAAATAACAATGTAAAGAACAATACTAATTATTATTATCAATAATTTAAATATCAATAACTATCATTATAGTAATAGGTTGTGTAAAATATTTACTTTTGATTGCTTTTTCACTTTTGTTGTGATGTAGTGAGGTATAATGTACACACAGAGTATTAAAACTTTAGGCTTAATATTGTGGATTAATGTATTATAATCTAAACAGGAAAAGGTTGTTTTTTTTGTCTGTCTACAATATAAATGACTATTTATTGTAGACAGACAATTGTTTCATATATAAAAATGTAAAGGGGAAATCTCACTGAGCATTCTGACCAGATTTGTTGAGGGTAAAGCAGCAGACCTGCACATATTAAAACCATTCAGAAAAATACTTTGAAATGAGTTGGAGGCTCAGGAATTTCAGTTTATCACTGGAGAAGAATTTGAGGTCTGAAATCCTGCCTCAAAGCGTTTTTTTTATCCCCTCGTTGCTCAGCACCCTCGCAGATTTGACATGATGATGGTGAAACATCATAGCACGTACCAGTGAAGTGTCCGAGGGCTCAAGCCACAGGTCAGACACCATTCCGACATATCACTCCCCTGCAGATGAGGCCAAACCCGACCCACACTAACCGCACTAACACCACAAATTTACAAATTAATCAATTATAGGCTTAAACTTTAAAACATGTACAAAATGTGTGCAAATACAGATAGGTATGTGCAAAAAAAGAAATCAATCAAATGCAGCACTTACACTTCATGAGAAGGGTTGGCATGCTGGTCTTTATATGGTAACCATGGCAACATACCTTTCCCTTTTTTTGTAGATGGATTTGCCTGTAGTGTGTAGGACTGGAGGGAGGTTAAATATGATGCATATGCACATGGTGCGATGTGGACATAAGCCTTGTACGCTGTGTGCATGTTAATGATCGGCCCCGGCTGGAGACGCTGCGCAGCCCTGCGGCGTTCTCCCTCAGTCCGCTGACGAGCTCCCTGTCAGGAGTAGCTGTCGGATTCTTATGAAGAAGAGAGAAAGAGAGGAGGAGAGGCGAGGATGGATAAATGCTTTACAGTCAGAGAGTTTTATTTTGTTTGCGGCTGGATTTACCTGGTCAGAGAGGGGTAAAAAAAAAATACATCAAAGCACAGTCGGAACTGCTGAGCAAGCTGTTATTCTCTAGAGGACAGTCTGGCTGGCTGAAAGGATTTAGTGTGTGAAAAAATATTCTCATTACCTCTGGGTTAAAGGGGCATTAAACGATCTTGACTCTTAAAATCCAATGCAAGCTTAAATTTGGCACACCTGGTTGCCAAACTCCTGATGAATGATGCACCAGAAATTCCCTGAGTACACTGGTCCAGCTCTGGTTAATGACACTGGTCCGAAGCTGAGTGCTGCTAACTGGCTCTAATTCTCAACCCAAGCCAACACCCACCCAACCTTCCCAAATCTGGCAAACATATACAGTATTAACCAGAGTTTACTCAGATTTGGCCCTTCTGTGCTAGAACTAAGCTGACGTTCAGCCACTGTTGGGCCAACTGGAGACTGTTAAACAAATGATATATAACATGTTGATTAGTGAGCTGTACAGATGTTGGTAGGTGGGTTGTTTGAATAGAGCCACGGTACCTGTTACAAGGGTATATAAGGGAATTTATGAGAATTAATGGGAATTAACTGGAAAATTGGGGGAATTTATAACAACTTTTCTGACACATTTATTTGTGATTAGAACTTTAATCAATTATTTCACTGAACAACAAAAACATGAATGTTGAGTAAAATAAATATTCCCTTCTAGAAATCATGTGTGCATGTGACGGAGGAATGCACAGTGCATGTAGGAGGTGTGGCTCTGCAGTAAATAATGTGCTATGTGCATGTGAATGAAGAATAGGGGAGATATTCAACTGTATTTGCATTACATCTGGTTGTTTTAAGCAAGATTATGATACAAGTACATTTAAGTTCCCTGTTCCCTGCAATTTAGTACATGTCCAGTTTATTTCCGTTAATTCCCATTAACTAAGGGTGGTCAGGGTTTTGAGATTAAGGCTCCTGACTGAGCTCAGACACACTAAATCTATCTTATTTTAAATCTGTTCTTAAGATGTATGATTATTATCCAAATGGAGATCACATATTACTATTACGTGTAAATGGGCCCACTATATGATGCTATCTGACACTATCCACTATCTGACAGCATGGAAAAACATGTATGGCTGCTTTCACACTTAACTGTTTGTTTTGTGTAATTTATTTAAGGATGAGTCAATCAAACCCTGGTGCAGACTAAATGTCCCTAAATTTGAGAGAGACGTTTTTTTGGAGGAAATCCAAAGTTTAAAAAGTTAATTGCAGACGGAAAAACATAAAACTATAATTTGTTTGAACAAGGCTGCAGTTTTTGGCATCGATTCAGTCGCCGGGTGAGAACAATTACATTTCCATCCGAGTCTCCAATTAGTTGAATTGATTCCATCTTAAGCTCAGTCACCAGAGACGACCGGCGCAAACAGAAAAAGGAGGTGATTTCCTCTCTCGTAATATGGGTCAGTCCTGCCTCTACTCAGAAAGAAAACTTATCTGTTCCATTTTAGCATTAGTTAGAGCACTTTTTGAACTTTTTATGTTACTTTATTGCCTCTATCGTCATACTTTTATTCTTCATAAAGTAATAATGATTTGTTCATACTTTGATATATACTATAGTGCAGCAAGGTGAAGTGATAGAGAATAGCTGGTGTTGCATTGTATAATGGAGACCATTACCTGGGCCTACAGGAGCCACAAAGACTATCATGAGTCACATTAGGTTAGACCAGGCTTCTTTCATTGTTCCCCAGGGCCACATTCATCTTGTGACAAGTCACCAAATATTGACTGTAATGGTTACAAATGCGGCCTGCACAGTGCAACACTTTACAGCATATATTGTGCTCGCCTGCATAAAGCCAGTTCATTACTGGATTTCATTATATGCGCTGGATAGACTGGGTTATGCTGCAAGAATTGAAAGGCACCAATTTACTTTTAACAATATGCAAGACTCCCCCTAATCCTTCACTACAGACCTCATCAGTGAAACGGATGGCTGTGAATATAGAAGCTGTGAATCTTTAACTACCACCGCTCCGTTTTTTGGTTGTTTTAAAAAACAGCCAGGTTGTGGGAGCTCTTTTGTTGGCAGTGCTAAAATGCAAAGTAGAAGCTCCGGAGCTAATCCCTGGCTCCGCTCTGTGCAGGTACCTGCTCAGTCATCTGGGTCGCCGTGCAGCAAGTGAGGTGATGACATTTCCAGTTAGGCGAATCCTGCGGTGTCTCGTTTTTGTAACTCCGTGTACGTGGAAAGGTTTCACCCGTGCAGCGTGCTACACTCTGAGCCTCGTGTGCTGCCCTAGTTAAAGGGGTATTTTAAGACTTCCCACACGGGTTCATTTGCCCTCGTCTCCTTCTCAAGTTCGGCCTTTTTTCCTTCTGAAGCATCCTCTAGTGTCAGAGCACAAGAAAAAGCCCAAGACCCAGAGTCCAATTGTCAACCATCATCTTGTTACAGTGAATAAAGTTGTTACATGTTGAGTTGTTTACTTGTTATGACTCTGAGCCGACAAGTCCTTAAAATGGCAAATAGCTCATTTAAATCACCCACATGAGCACTTATTGAACTGTCAACACTATGAGCAGGATGACAGGTTTGTCAGTGCTTTTGAAAACCTACAAATTACATTTTCTGATAATCCAATGTTTGGAACAGATTGGTGTAAAAAAAAAAAAAGCAAGTCACATTAAAAAGACATCAGTGTTGAATGTTGGTAGGAGATGAGATGCAAACAGAGTCAGATGCTTTGTCCGCCTCCACCTCATGCTACTTCCACCTTTACTCCTGATACACATGCATTATTAGTGGTATGATCACAAGAAGATGCTTTTCAGGAAAATCTATCTATTAAATTTTGAAATTATGAAAATGTAATTAAAAAATGGTTGTAAAATAAAATAAAATAAAAATGAGATAAAACAGATAAAAGATGACAACATTTTTCAACATGAATACATTTTTTTTTAATGATTAACTGAAATAAACGACAGTAATGAAATAATCCAATCAAAAGCCAGCAATGCTTAAGAGGTCTTACATTTAAAGATATCAACATTTCTCAGCTCTTCATGCAACTGTTCCGATAATAAAAAGCTTTTTGCACAAATATATCGTTTAATAGTCTGTTTTCAGTGTCTGAACAAATAACCTCTGCATATAATCCTTGATCCATACTTTTTGACTGAACCTATAGAAGCTGGACGTAAAACACATATGTTAAAAAAAAACCTGACTATTTTGCAGAAAACAAACAGTGACCTCGAGCTCAGATAGAAACATGCATACAGGGTCCTTCTGTCAGATTTTCTAAAGACTTGCATACACAATGGACAGAGCCAAGGCCATGTCCTCCAATATCACCACAGCAGCCATTATTATGCTCTACCCTCACCCATCGCTACTTATAGCAGACGGAGTCTATTCATTAATAATTCATTCATTTATCACGTGTATCTAATTTGTACCGTGGCACTTTTGAAGTCACTGTCCTCTTAACGTTTTTGATTGTCTTGCCTCCTCAATCGTCGCTTGTATGAAAGCGTCTGCCAAATAACAAAATGTAAGATGTACCTGTACCATTAAACACCAGGAGGAGAATCAATTTCATTTGTAGCATTCATCTTGAAAATGACTTCTCAAGGTGCTTGCAAATAAAAGATAAAATGAAAAGAATTTTAACACAGGGAAATAATGGAATAAGAAAAAAAAGAAAACAGCCAAAAGGAGAATATATAAAAAAAAGAATAAAGTTGAGTGCACAATAGCAATTTAAATAACTGTTTACTGGGCATATTTCACCGCCATAATATAAATTGCAAGACGTGCAGACTGCAAGAAAGTGAATAACAGTCTGTTTTGACTGTAGCATATCACACAGATAAAGTACATTAATGTATACATGCATAGGTACATGCATTTATACATGTTCATAGTCTGTTTTAACTGTGCTGGTGTTTGTATCCTGATTTTGATTGTATTATTGATTGATTTGTTTTAACTAAAAGCCTAACTGGAGATGGAGGATGAAAAATGACCTTCAACTAGATGCTCTGAATTCGTGTTGCATTGCTTATCTGCATTATAATAATGTTTATCTGTAGGCTCCCTGTTAAATAAACACCTAGAATAAAGTAAACCATATGCTAGGAATACTTTAGGAAGGAATATTATAGGAATACTAAGTCTTTTTTTTTTTCAATGAGTCTTTATGGTTTCAATCTTTAAATTCAGACGCTCTTGTAACTGTGCTGGTGGTCTTTTTTGTAAATGATTGCTCCCTTAATTAGATTTAAAGACTTATAGTAGCTTTGATGTCTGCCATATGAGTGTTGATTGACAGTTAGCTCTCTCCCTGGCTCCATAGAGTTGGACTATTGTTGCAATATTTCACTAAATTTAATGTTACAGCATTACAATACCTGCCCTGTTGGCACAATTTCGCTAAAGTAGCTAACGTTAGCATTAGCGTGCACAGCTCTGTGTTTCCAGTGAACAAGCAGATTAGCATCAATCTGAGGTAGAGTAGCATTTTTCTAGAGTCCTGGCTCCAAATGGAAAAGATGGTGCCAACCATAAGATGCAACTCCAGCTCCAATGCAAACCAACACCTCGCTACGTCCATCTTTATGTTAAGTTATGGACTGAACGTGAACCATGTGCATTGCCGCTTCAGGCATCATAGCTGGGATCCTAGTGTGTGCAGATTTGAACTATTTCATACCGTGCACTGTGAAAACGGTGACACTTTCACTACTTTGAGAAGGAAAACAGTGAAACATTGATTTAGTGACGTGACCAAGCAGTCTCTCACAGCTAACTTTTTTCACTTAGCACCATTTTTTTTATCTTTTGATGTGCTTCAGATGAGTGCAATTTCAGTAATTCTCCACTCATGCAGCACTGAAGTTATTTTAATGGCTTTGCCCGACTTTTGGGGAAATTTAGCATGACATTATTTGAAATCATCTTTCCTGCTGCACTGTGTTATTTGTGCTTCTCTCTGTGACATAATGACTCAGACTGGCTTCTTTTCAGACTGTGATCTCCGGTCTGGTTTCATTCATAAAAATAACTGCGAATGTTTGTGCTTGACTGTTTTAATCTACCGAGGTGATAATAGGTTTCGAACCGTGTCAGCAGTAAAAGGAGGTGCCCGCCTCTTCATAATGGAGGCTCATTATTTCACATAGTCCTGATCAGCATTTCTGAGACGTTAGTGGAGACCTTTTGTGATTAAATTTAAATCTCCTCCCTCTTCTATTGTTTGAAGGGCTTTGATCCTGCTGATTTGTCATCTAGATCGTTTAAAGTTAATCTACTACCTCTGTCGATTTCTGTTGGCAAACATGCAAATATTTTATAAATGTAGGGTAATACATTGTTTATTGTGTAAAAGGGATGTAACCGAAGTGTCAATCGAAGAAGTGATAAATAATCGTGCAAAATAAATTACGCAGGATATCAGACATTCATTTGTTGTAACCTGGTAACTGTCATCAAAATTAGACCCTATGTTCCCAAAGCCCTATGTTCCCCCATTTCTAAGAATTAGGCCCTATGTTCCCAAAGCCCTATGTTCCCACAGCACAGGTATGTCCAGTCCCTAATCCATATAAGGTGTGTGTTGTTTTTCATCTATGAAAATGCTTGAAAGACAGGTGAAATTCTTAATTTTATTATTAAACTGTGGGGACATAGTGCTGAGGGAACATAGGGCTGAGGGAACGTAGGGTAGTAGGAACATAGTGCTGAGGGAACATAGGGCTGACGAAACATAGGGCTGTGGGAACATAGGGCTGTGGGAACATAGGGCTGAGGGAACGTAGGGTAGTAGGAACATAGTGCTGAGGGAACATAGGGCTGAGGGAACATAGGGCTGAGGGAACATAAGGCTGAGGGAACATAGGGCTGAGGGAACATAGGGCTGTGGGAACATAGGGCTGAGGGAACATAGGGCTGAGGGAACGTAGGGTAGTAGGAACATAGTGCTGAGGGAACATAAGGCTGAGGGAACGTAGGGTAGTAGGAACATAGTGCTGAGGGAACATAGGGCTGAAGGAACATAGGGCTGAGGGAACGTAGGGTAGTAGGAACATAGGGCTGAGGGAACATAGGGCTGTGGGAACATAGGGCTGAGGGAACATAAGGCTGAGGGAACGTAGGGTAGTAGGAACATAGTGCTGAGGGAACATAGGGCTGAGGGAACATAGTACTGAAGGAACATAGGGTGGTGGGAACATAGGGCTGAGGGAACATGGGACAGTGGGAACATAGGGCTGTGGGAACATAGTGCTGTGGGAACATAGGGCTGAGGGAACATAGGACAGTGGGGACATACGGCTGAGGGAACATAGGGTAGTAGGAACATAGGGCAGTGGGAACATAGGGCTGAGGGAACATAGGGTAGTAGGAACATAGGGCTGAGGGAACATAGGGTAGTAGGAACATAGGGCTGAGGGAACATAGGGATGAGGGAACATACGGCTGAGGGAACATAGGGCAGTGGGAACATAGGGCTGAGGGAACATAGGGTAGTAGGAACATAGGGCTGAGGGAACATAGGGCAGTGGGAACATAGGGCTGAGGGAACATAGGGATGAGGGAACATACGGCTGAGGGAACATAGGGCTGAGGGAACATACGGCTGAGGGAACATGGGACAGTGGGAACATAAGGCTGTGGGAACATAGGGCTGTGGGAACATAGGACAGTGGGAACATAGGGCTGAGGGAAAATGGGACAGTGGGAACATAGGGCTGTGGGAACATACGGCTGAGGGAACATAGGGCTGAGGGAACATACGGCTGAGGGAACATACGGCTGAGGGAACATAGGACTGTGGGAACATAGGACTGAGGAAACATAGGGCTGAGGGAACATAGGGTAGTAGGAACATAGGGCTGAGGAAACATAGGGCTGAGGGAACATATGGCTGAGGGAACATAGGACAGTGGGAACATAGGAGTGAGGGGACATAGAGATGAGGGAACATAGAGCTGAGGGAACATAGTGCTGAGGGGACATAGGGCTGAGGGAAACATAGGACAGTGGGAACATAGGGCTGAGGGAACATGGGACAGTGGGAACATATGGATGAGGGAACATAGGACAGTGGGAACATAGGGCTGAGGGAACATAGGGATGAGAGAACATCATGGAGTAATTTAGCACCAGGCCTTAAGATTTAACCTCTGAAATGTGATTTTGGTCATTTGGATTTTTTAAGGGGTGTTAAGTTACTCTTTAACCACATACAGGTAGTGAAGGTAAACAACATGGCCAGACATATGTGAACACCAAAGTATTGTACAACCATATGTGATTGTTTGACATCTCATCCTCAAAAATGTGGCTATTAACCTGCTACAGCCTCCACTCTTTTGTTTTTTAGGCTTTCCAGATCAGATTTTAGAACCTGGCTGCAGGCTTTTGCTCCCATTGAGCCACAAGAGCTTTAGAGAGGTTCCAGTTCATCCCAAATTGGAATGACACAATTAAAATTAAAATACCCCTGTATGCTGTAACATTAACCCATAT
This sequence comes from Scomber scombrus, assembly GCF_963691925.1. Taxonomy (NCBI): domain Eukaryota; kingdom Metazoa; phylum Chordata; class Actinopteri; order Scombriformes; family Scombridae; genus Scomber; species Scomber scombrus. The sequence goes on along the minus strand of NC_084987.1, from coordinate 4,374,833 downwards.
TCTGACCCTTTACACTATCTCCTTATAATTAGTCTCTATGCTGAATTCCTGAACTTCCAACTCTCAACTTGGAGTTTTCTTTAGGTTTTACCTGGAGTTTGGAGTATTGGGTTGCTATATTTCCTAAAACAGGAGAATATAACAGTCATAATGATTTTAATTTAATTAAATTGAATGGTTATTTTTGAGTTTGTGAATAAATACGAGTCAAACCTGCAACATAACATACAGAAAACTGTGTATCAGTTGCACAAAAAACTGAAAAAATTGTCATAAAATGTCAAATTGTAGGTGTTGAGATTTTCCCAAACAGGAAAAAAAGAAAAAGAAGTATGGGGCGTCTACATACTTTTGGCCATCAGTCAGCAGCAGCTCATTAGTGTTAACCATTAATCTTGTCATCTCCATGCAGATACACTGATTTATGGTCTATATATTTAGTTCTGTGCTGCAGCACATCTGTAGCTCTTTGGCTCGCCCATCTTCAGCTACTCTTTGTTATCCTGTTTTGACATTGTGTGTTTCTTTATGAGGAGCAACAGCCAACACAGACAGAAGACTCACTGAATTCCAGTCATGCAAAAGCCCACTAGGATGTCATAACCCCTGCAAACCCACAGACTGATGCGTCTGGCACCCAAAATGAACAGAAACAGCGAGAGGTGGAAAAACGAGCCACTCTGAGGGCTTGTTAGAGCATCACTCTGCCTTTGGAGAAGTGTCTAGATGTTGTTTGTTCCCGTTCCCCCACCGAGGTGTGTTTTTCTTAACTCCCTTGAACTCTAATTCCTTCAAGACGTTTCATCTCTCACTTTTGGCTAGGTTCAGTTTTTATTTAGTTTTCATCTATCAGGTCCTCGAAGTGCAATTTCCTGTTTTTTTAATATAAAGCACTGTCTGTGTGATTATCACAGTGTATTAGCCACAGGCCCATATTTGCAGTAAACACAGTGAGAAATCTTGCCTCTCCTTTCTGATTGAATAATGTATTTTAGGTTCATGTAAAATATATATATATATATATTTAAAAAAAGAACATGCACATGGAAAGTGAAGCAGCCTCTTCTTTGGTCTAATTAAAAAGCGAGATATGTTTGGTTAGAGGGGGAGAAAGAAGTGGGGGACATGAAAGAAAAGATCAAAATGTGACGGGTGGAGGCTCACTGACAGCAGGAGTCTTCAGATGGAAGAAACGAGGTAGCAGGAACTTCATTTACTCCACCATGTGAGACACTTGAAGGCACAACAGTGCTTCCAAAAAATCAATCTCACAAATTGTTGTTTGATTTCCCCTCTTCATCTCCATCTGTAAATGAATGGCCCGAGGTCTTCTGGTGTACATTCTCGAAATACAAATCCTACATAGCTGATTTGGGGTCTTTAGTTGTGTGTGTGAGTGTGTGGAGAATTGAAGGCTTTTGTATGATTGTGCAGCAGGAAGAGAGGCTACCAAGGGTGTTTTTTACATCCATTCTGAGTATTTACCGTTGATTCCACACTTCAGGTATTTTGATTAAAGAAGGAAAGTGCCTTTTTTTAAAGGGGAGTGTTGTTGAAAGTGGCAGGAGTTAGTAATGGTATTACAAATGTCAATACAGCAGGAGGTGTAAATGTTATTTGTTCACTACTCCTCAGCAAAACAAGCCGTCACGGTGGGATTTGTGTGCTTTATCGATTGCGTTTGCACAAAGTCAGAGCAACCAAATAAAAAGTTGAGTTGAATTGACAAGACGATTTGCTATTTTATAACATTGTAAGTTGAATATTTTTGGGATTTTTTGACTGTTGATCCAATAAAAAGGGTACATTTTTCACTTTTTTCTTATATTTTATACCCAAAATCACAAGAATATTCATCGAAAACATGGAAAGATGAATTGATAATAATAAAAAAAAAGTTAAAAGTGACGGTTCATTCTTGGCAAAAAAGCTGATTTCTCGCAAGATTTCAGATCGAGACTTCCTCTTGAGCGAGATTTAAACACAATAACAAACAGACCAGATAACGAAAAAGATTAAGGAAAGAAGTTGTATTTCTCTGCAAGGTCCTTTCTATAATGTTATCAGACATTTATAATACCAATCTGAGCCTATCAGTGGCAAAAACAGACAGTTTTATTGGATGTGCAAGGCCGAGGTATTATTGATTACATTGCAGCCTGTTTCGTATCTGCCTGCTGAAGCGCTCTCGCTCAATACTCGACCAGTTTCAACAACTGTCGTCCCCATTAGTCACTTAGATACCAAAAAAAAAGGGTGAAAAAAGGGTCCAGGTGGAAAAAATGCCAGAGTTTCCCTTTAAGAGCTTTAAATACATCTATCACCATGACAACTGAGCAAATCTAATGCACTGGTGACGACAGCGATGTGCTTTGAAAGCTCTTGAGAAAGCTGCAAAGTGGAGTAAGAGTTAAACATTTTCTTAATCAAAATCACCAGTTTCAGCCCTACAAGTAACATAAGGGAACATTAGTGAATGTCTGGTGGAAATAAACATCAATGAAGATTTGATAGATACTGCACAAGTTATATCTACAGACGTAATGTTTAAAACAGAATAGATATAATTTATAATTTGATTAGAGGTCTGTGCAAACCTATTTAAGGTTGCATTCAAACCAAATTCAGCCCTATATGTGGTAGAAAAAGGCCATCTAATTCATTCGAGTGGGTGCAATCCAATCCATCATCTGGCATCATATACATGCAACCACATCATCAATCACACCATGATGCTACTTAGTAAGATGAACACTGTATTTCTGCTGTTAACCTTACAAAAGATAGTAATAGTTGCCGTTGTGATAACTCGCCAGAATTGTAAAAATCCTGTCTATGAGTATTACAAAGCGGTGTGTGCTGTGTTTTGCCATCTGATAAGCTTTTAAATGCATAAATCTGTTACTCCGGCTGGATTTCCTGCATCGTATTTCATCGTCTCAGCAGTACCTGAAACAGCAGGAACCCACACCAACGCACATTTTTCAAGTCTGAATCCCCGTTAAGTTTCATTGTCTTGTAAGTTGCTTTATATAAATAAAAAAATAAAAAATACATCTGCCAAATGACTGACAATGTGAGTCTGCGCCCACCACCTCCTGCTGTTTCTTTGCAAATCAGGAAACCAACGGGCGAATCCTGCTTTGTTTGTGGGCTGCTAGTATAAAGTTTCAATACATTAAGCTTATACTATACTAGAATATGCAGTATTTCCAAACAAGCATTTGGTCTTTGGGTGCAATTTTATACCTTTTCAGTGAGAGATGCATGACCTGAAGGGGCAAAGACTACACCAGTTTTCACCAATAGCGTCTTATTTCTTTACAAGCACAATTATTTGAAAAATGCACATGTAAAAATTCATCTTACAGTGGTTTTAATGCATCTTACACAAGGAATAAGACATAGCTGTGGACCAAATGTATCCTTGACCATGCTATAGCCAAGCTATATCATATAAGACCGATCCTTGGTTTCTATCTTCCTTGCAGCTCATCATCTTCACCTCTTTGATGTTGCTTAGGTCAGGAAATGTCTCCCATCCCTTGGAGAGTTGCATCTATCCACCGCCGCTCTCACCCAGAATCTCTCATTCTCTTTATTTGGAGGTGTTGGATTTCCAGACCACCTATTCTACCCTTATCTGTTCACTGACCTCTCCTTTTGTACAAGCCAGACTCTGCTCTTCAAAAAAAGCTCAGATACAAAGCTCCGACAATCACTTCACTGTTTCATACACATTCATTCTCTTTTTTAGCTTTCCCTTTCATCTCTGGCTCCTCACCTATATACTCCTTATCTTGTCTTGTTTCTTCTGCTTCCTATCTGCTCTCAACCTTTTCAGATTTTCAGATCAGAACAGTATTTTTCTTAATTTTCTTAGAGAGTCAGGAACGTCCCCCAAAACACCTGTTGTGATAATCTAACTTCATCTCATTTTATTTCCTTTGTAAGTCACAGAAAACAGCACTGCATCACATCAGGATTCATTTTATTTAATATCTTCAACACCCACGTACGTCAAGTCACTATCCTTTTTTTCTCTTAACCCTCCTGTTGTCCTAGAGTCAAGGAAGGAAGGGAGGGAGGGAGGAAGGATGGAAGAAAGGAAGAAGGAAGGAAAAGAGGGAGGGAGGAAGGAAGGGAGGAAGGAAAGGAGGGAGGAAGGGAGGAAGAAGGAAGGAAAGGAAAGGAGAGAGGAGGGAAGGAAGGAAGGAAGAAAGGAGGGAGGAAAGAAAGAGAGAAGTAGGGAGGGAAGAAGGACAGATGGAAGGAAGGAAGGAAGGAGGGAGAAAGGAAGGACAGACGGAAGAAAGGAAGGGAGGAAAGAAGGAAAAGTCAAAACAGACGGGGTCAATTTAACCTGGGAGGACGACACGAAGGTTAAATATGTGTTTTTGGGTATTTTTGCCTTTTATTTAACAGTTGAGAAGCAGAAGCAGGGGTATGCAACAAAAGCCCCCGGGCAGATACAAACCAGGGATTTTGCAGTTATATGTTGCATGTGTTGTAACTATTAGTCTACCACAGTGCTCCAAACCTTATCTTTATTCCAAGATTAAACAGCCTGTTCCATGCATGAGAAAAAGATATGAGAAAAGATATGTTTTTAAAGTCGATTTTTTACAAGTTACAACAAGCAAGTTACCTTTTTCACAGTATGCTTCCCTGCTGTTGTATAATTAGTAGTCACTCCTGCAGTCAGGACAATGGGGGGGGAGTGCTTTGAACGCCGGGTAGACAATCAACAACTGTGGACAACACACAGAGAGACCTCCCCGAGATACACGTCAATTAACTCGCTTTTCTAAATAGACCTTACAGTAGTTCACATATGTTTACCTTTAGTTGTGGGGGGGGGAAAGTACAAGGTAGTTCTGATGTTGAAACACTGACTATGTAGAGCATAAGGCATGTAGTTCCCTGTGTAATAGCATTATAATGAGTGGTATCACTGGAGGAAAACATAACAGCTGTAAACAAGTTGCTCCCCAGTAAATACAGACAGTATTATAAAACCTCATTAAAAATCTCATTGGCATTTGGAACTACACTAATAACTAAAAAAGTCAGCCTTAGAATAAAACCCTTTTCAACATTACACACTGTCATTTCATACATTGTTATTGTGAAAAAGAAAGATTAAATAAAGATGAAAAACTAATTGCATAGTTAGTCTTCACTCAGGGTTGAATCATAAGATCAATAGCAGAATAATGAATTTAATTGGGTGAAAAAAATACCTTGAATATTTAAGTGTTTGGCCTCTGCATTGAAAGATCTCCGTCTCAACGATGTAAGACAGCCGCAGCAGCTTTGAATGGAGATTATTGAATGCATTACTACTTTAATGGTCAGCATTCAGAGTCCTGAAAGACTTACATCTTTCTTTATGTTGCTGTAGACTTAAGATGAAATTACCCAAAGGACTTAGAATAAACATAAAAAACCTCTTTTTTTTGTCTGCATTTGAATTCCATTTGAATTGCAGCAGCAGCAGCAGCAGCGGCAACGGCCAGCAAAATGGATGTTTTGTTCCTATTTGCTAAACCAAAGATGACAAGAGAGAATCTAATTTGTCAGACGGATGCATCGTCGGCTCAAAATAGAGACTCCTTAACGATCTCAAACAGACAAAAACAATGGGCTGCAATCTAAGGAGAGATGGATCTGGTGGCTCATGAGCAGAGTTGGGAAGGTTACTTTGGAAAGGGGATAGGTTACAGATTACTAGTTACTTTATTTAAAATGTAATAGTTTTCAGCTGTTAGGGTAAGTGTTCCCATTAAGCACCAAAATCTAAGTTCAGCTGTTTTTCATGGATACTGACATGATTTATAAGGGAGATCATTTCTTATAAAGCAAGATTTATCTCTCATTTTAAATGTATTCATTAGTTCATGTAGATTTTGTAAGTCTGGCATGGGCTTAATTGGTACTATGACTCCATTTAAGCCCACATCATGATTTATTAACAAAATATAAAAAAAATATTGGTTTCAAAGAATTAAAAACAGCAATATATGTATTCAGTAACATGTTTAATATTAAAAAATGAGGAAAAAACCCTCCTGAGTAAAATCTTAAAGGTCTGACTTCAGATGTAACCTCCTTTGAAATCATCATATTTTCATAAGTAAGTGTAATTTAATGAGCGCCACCAGCTATGAAACCAAACACTACTGTTGAAAATAATTTGACAGGAAATATGCATATAAACCAAATCCTGTTAGAATACTGTTTTTGGAACCAGAGTTGGTTGGCGTCCAATTCAACCAAAAATTTGACACAAGATCTGCACACGGCACTGATAACTCCCAACACATTTAATAGAGCAGCATTTCAATCTGACATAGGTCTTCATGATGTTTCACAAAGCTGAAGAAGCATAGACACATTCATCACTCAGGAGCTTGTAATCTCCATTTTCTGATGCTCCCAATAGAGTGCACATACACAGGTTTCATATACTGTAGATGTATGAAGTAATCTCACTGTGACATGTGGCACTTTAAAGGTCGTGGTGCCATGCCACTTGAAACACATATAGTATGAGTGAACTCTCCCGCATGTGTGTGTGTGTGTCAGGATTGTTACGGTATGTCAAAGGGAAACGGAGTCTCAGTTTGACCCGGGGGTCACACTTTGCACCTGCAGCCCACCAGCATGCTGCAGGCACGTTTCCCACTTCAAAAAGAATCCAGAGGCTCTTTGGGATTGAAGCCAAAGTTTTAATAAGCAGTCTGACTGTGTAACTGTTGAGGCGCAACCTGGCTCCAGGGCATGTTCGACACAAAGCTACGCAGGGTGAGCAAATGTTCTTAACACCTTCGCCCCTGGGGCTTCAGGCAGGGCGAGTAAGATAAAAAAATAAAAATAAAAAAAAAAGCATGGCAGGGAGAAGGGACAGAAACTTGATTATATCTTAAATGTATGAATACGCAATCATGTTAGTGTTGCTAGCAGTTGGAAATGAGATTTGTGGCATCTATTAAAAAAAGGTCCTCCTGTTTTGAAACCGTTTGACATTTCCAAAAGTCCCACTGCGCTACACATTTTAACGAGTGCTGGCATTACCACTGGAGTGTTCATTTGAGATTCTTATGAGGGCGCTCGATATTGTGGATGACAGCACCTAATCAATTAGGCCCGCGGCCTCTCAGACAGTGTGTGATGCTGCTGTCGCTCCCTCTCCGCTGCCCGGGAGCGAACAGATCTTATTCTGGCTCTTTAAGGAGCCGAATTAATCATAAGTCTCCTAATAAACACCATTAGACGAAATGCAATAGTAGCGTCTCTCAACACGTACCGCCTCACAGTGTTCAGCCATCGTTAATTAGCATCATCATCCCCAATTGTTTACTTAATGGGAATGATCATTTAATTAGGTAACTTCAGATGGAGGATCCAAATATTATGGATAGATTATAACCGGATCAGTGGCAAACGCCTCCTGCAGCGGCTTAAGGAAGCTCAACACTGTAGGACAAGTATCAATCATATTTATATGTAAATAGATGTAATTATCTGTTCTAATCATCACGCATTCCTCATGAGGCAGGGAAGAAAAGCAGCGCTTGTTGCTTTAATTTAGTGAAAGTGGGAGAAGTGTGAAGGAGACAAAGCCACTCAAAGATGTGCAGCACTGAGCCAAGATGAGCTCCTCCGTTGGAAACGACTGGAAAATAAAACCCATTCCGAGCTTCCTGATAAAAGATTCTCTGAGTAGTCACAAACAGAGAGATGTTTTGTTTGTTTTCTCTTGTTTTCCTCCTGAAACATGAAGGTTATGTTAGCCTGTTGTGGGAAAAACACATCTGCACAGAAAAAAAATCTCTTGCTGTGAATTCATATTTACACAGTCTCAGTCAGCAGCTTATAATCCTTTGTTAGCTCAACAATAAAAACGTATATCGTCAGATTTACAGTATTTTTTCATCCAGCCATGTCACCAGTCTTCATGCACTGATTAAAAATCTCCTCATCAAGTAATTTATAAAATATATACTGTATATTGTGTTTTTGGGGCATTTTTGGCTTAATTTGAAAGTATGTAGAAGCTGACAGGACACATGAAGAGTAAGAAGGGAATGATGTCCAACAAAGGTCCCTTACTGGACTCGAATCAGGGACGTTGCAGCTATATAGCATGCACAGTAACCACCTGGCTAGCAAAGAGCTCCACTCATCGAGTAATTTTAACTGTAGTTTAAGACTGTTTGAGTCTTATTTCATTAACCTTCGTGTCGTCCTCCCGGGTCAAATTGAACCCGTCTGTTTTGACTGTTCCTTCTTTCCTCCCTTCCGTCTGTCCTTCCTTCTTCTTTTCCTTTCTCCCTCCCTCATTCCTTCTTTCCTTCTTTTCTCCCTCCCTTCCTTCTTCTTCCCTTCCTTCCTTCTTCCTCCTTTCCTTCCTCCCTTCCATCCTTCCTTCCTTCTTCCTCCTTTCCTTCCTCCCTTCCATCCTTCCTTCCCTCCTTCTTCCTCCCTTCCTTCCTTGACTCGAGGACAACAGGAGGTTTAAACTAGTGAAAAAAACTGCCAGTGTAAGAAATTTGGATTATAATTTCAAACTTCTCGAAACATTTTAAGACCAATAATCTTCCGCATTACCTGTTTTTCCAGGGTTAAAAACTGTGTTAGTAATGTGCAACAAACAGATTTTCAGTTCTTCAGGATAAATTTAGTTTTTGAATTCGGTATTTCTAACATTCTCGTTATTTCGATTTTATTTATTTTTGATTTTTTTTAACCAATTAAAAAAAATGTAGGACTCCATTAAACAAAGAAATGATTTGTTACAGTCTCAGTATTTCTAAAATCTTGCCCTTTAACTTGAGTTCCCTAATACAGAGTTTCCAAAAATGCAAATTTTGTCCAGGAATCAAAAAGAAGGTTATTAAATGTCCTTGTTTGTTTCTGTTTCTTTCCTTTAAAAAACAATGGAGTGGACTTATGAATTAATGAGTACACACCAAGTTTTAAACTCCTCATATGTTGCTATAACCTGACAAATTCACAAAAGAAAGAAAGAAAGAAAGAAAAAGAAAGGGGGGATAGGACCTTGTGTCCCTGATAAGATGAGGATTTTTTTGCACTGTGTATGTCAAAGCCACTTTGTGTTTTCTTTCCTTTACCCTCATTTGTCCGACTCTGGAGAACTCAAGCGTTTGTCTGCAGGTATTTCTTCTTTCCTTTAGAAGTCACAAGGTCAGCTTGAGGGGGAAGAAAAACAACAGGCTTTGTCTTCTCTTGACTGGAAAAAGCATGTCAGGAGCGCATGATGCACCCAGGAGCTGTGACACAAAATCCCTAATCAATAGAGGAGAAACGAAGATCCTCGGCCTCAGGGGCCCCTGGTGGGAAGTCGTCATGTGTAATGCCGAACCGGTCGGTTCCCCTGTCTCTGTTCTTTTTTGGAGAGTAGGGAGAGTTATCTGAACGCCTCAGAAGCCACAGACACACACATTTGAGAAGAATGGCATCTCAGATTGTGGAAATAGTAACAAACACACAATTAGGAACACTAAAGGAGCACCTGGACTCATTTTCTGAGGGTGTCGGAGTAAACATCGGAGCGAAACATTGATTATTCATCAGTAATTTGTTCAGGGTGAATTTCTGGTTCACTATGAATTTTACATGACGCATCGTGTCTGATGAAAGTTTGAACTGAAATTAGAGCCACGTCCCACCTGAACCGCTCTCTCTCCCCCAAAAACTGAAACGAGAGATGTAAACGTTTAGATTTTAGCATTCTGTTACACTCCTCTCCGCTAAATGCCACAAGCAGCCCGAACTCGGCTCATAATTGCAAAGTCATTAAAAGATCTCACTTGTAATTTTCCAGTTTGTGCCGTCTTGTACAAAGCCTGCGTTTTCCCCTTCATTTAATCATCTCATCAGCCGGCTTATCAACAGTTGCTTTGTGCCAAACTACCAACGTAATTACGGGAAAACATGGAGCGTAATTATGGGAAATAGCTTGGATAATGGATAATTCATTTTTTGGAATACTCGGCTGCCTTTTCTTTACACCAAACTTGATAACAGACTTAAAATGCTCGATGTGTCCGTGCTTAATTACTTCTGCAACATACTGCCTTCTGTTTGTGCTATGAGCCTTATTAAATTCTACTTTTTCCGCCTTGAAGCATTAAAGCTTTATCATGCAACTATTTCAAGCAAGAGCTCTTTTCTGTAAATGTCCTTTAAATACCAAAAAAAAGGCAAATGCAAGCTAAAGGAAGGGAGGAAGAAGGAAGGAAAGGAGGGAGGAAGGGAGGAAGAAGGAAGGAAAAGAGGGAGGGAGGAAGAGAGGAAAGGAAAGAAGGAAAGGAGCAAAGAAGAAAGAAGGAAAGGAGGAAGGAAGGGAGGGAGGAAAGGAAAGAAGGAAGGGAGCAAGCAAGAAGGAATGAAAGGAGGAAGGAAGGAAGGACAGAAGGAAGGAAGGAAAGGAGGGAGGAAGGAAGGGAGGAAAGGATAGAAGGAAGGGAGGAAGGAAGAAAGAAGGGAAGGAGGAAGGAAGGAAAGGAGGGAGGAAGGGAGGAAAGGAAAGAAGGAAGGAAGGACGGAGGAAAGAAGGAAGGAACGAGGGAGGGAGGACGGAAAAGAGGAAAGAAGGACAGAAGAAAGAAGGAAGGGGGAACGTAGGGAGGAAAGAAAGAGAGGAGGGAGGAAGGACAGACGGAAGGAAGGAAGGAAGGAAGGAAGGAAGGAAGGAAGGAAGGAAGGAAGGAAGGAAGGAAAGAAAGGAGGAAAGAAGGAACAGTCAAAACAGACAGGGTCAATTTGACCCGGGAGGACGACACGAAGGTTAAAGCAAACTGACCTTTATATGTATTACTTGGCTTATTTGAATGAAGGAATCAGCCACACACTGTGCATCTAATATCTGTCTGTCACTGTTAGCCCTTTTTCACTGCAGATACATAATAACTCATAACCTGGAACTTCCCATAATGTTAACTTTTAAGAACTTTGGAGACAAGAATCAGCTGTTTCTGCAAGTGCCTAATAACGATATCGGTTTACGCTATTGTGAGCAGGCGGGGAGCTCCGGTCCTCTGAAATGATGCCAACGCGGAAGTAACTTAAAACTGCATTCTATCAAAAGGCCACCAGGGGGCGACCGTTTTGGTGTCAAAAGGACTTCCGTCTCTATACAAGTCAATGGAGAATTCACCAACTTCTCACTTGATTTCTAACCTCAGTAAACGTTTTCAAAATGTGTTTATGGTCTCAATCGCTAGTTTAAAGCCTTCTTCAATGCAGTATGATGTTCATTTGGGACATTATGGCCTCCCTGATTTTATATGTGACGATAAAGCAGGGTATGTATTAGGGCGTGTCTACGTCGTGATTGACAGGTTGATTGGTTCACAGGTTCAGGAGGGCGCCTCATGCTCCTCCTGATGACCATATAAGTAGAATCTGTGTTTTTATTTTTCCCGGCATGCACCGGAAATTTTCAAGATGGCGCTGCTCAGATCCGATACTATTGGCTTCCGAGCAGCAGTCCACAAACCAATGGGTGACGTCACGGATGTTACGTCCATTTCTTATATACAGTCTATGGGTGTGACAGAATCCCTCAAGTGGCCATAGTAAGTATAACAGGGGCAAAGGAGGAAATCAGGTTGTTGTTAAAGAGCAACAAAGTCCACATAGTGAGGAAGTCAAGGTGGATGGATAGGGGCAACAAAACCTCAGACTGTTTCTGGTATCCAATCATGAATCATCGTTGTCATTGTCAATCATTATTTGACACCATGATGTTTCCTTATACCTAACCAAGGTGCTTTTGTGCCTTAACCTAACCAGAAGTTAAAAAAAACCATTGAGTTGTCAAATCATAAATGATGTCGTCCTGCCGGGATCTGGCGACTGGGGCATCAGAAAACTACAAAAACTACAATTCAGTTCAGACTTCCTGAAAGCTATGCTGTCACTTCCTGCCACACTACTGCTGCAGCATTTAAAAGCCCAATAACTCCTCAACCTAGCATCCACACTCCCTGCTGTGCTGTGTTTCCTCGTAGGGAGTGACGAGGTCAAAGTCCATAGTCACCAAATTTCACTGCTGCATATCTTACAAGTTGTCTGACTGAATTTTGTAGCACGAACACAGTAAATCTACAGTTTACCTGCTGATTGTTGGGATGTAGAATAAAGTGACTGACCCTGTTTCAACTTTCAAGAATCATAAAAACCTTCCTCATGATTTTATAAACTGCTGTGTACTGTTCTGGCATCTAATAAGCCTTCAAAAACCCACTGATCTGTTACTGGAACAGTCATTCCTGGATTGTCTTTCATCATCTTACTAGTACCTGAAGCAACATGCTTTTTTTTTTTTTTTTTAATGCAGTGCTATTTTTGATCTGAATTCCCACTGAGGCCTGACTCGTAGGCGGATTTCCAGCTCATCCCAAAGGTGTTGGATGGCGTTTCTTTCTCACTAAACTGGGAAAACCATTTCTTTTTTGACCTGGTTTTGTACGTGGGAGCATTGTCATGTTGAAACATGAAAGGGTCTTTCTCAAAGCTGCTGTTACAAAGCTGAAAGTTAATTATCATTGAAAGTATCTCTGTATGTTGTATGTAAAAGATCTCCTTTAATTAGAACTAAGGAGCCCCAGGACAAGAGTACACTAGTTTATTAATACTGTGGACATAATATGTGATTGCAAGTGTTCAAGGTTCATCTTTGGTTCGTTCAGGTTTCTCCGCTTCTTGGATGCATCAGTTTCCTCTGTGTTTTCGGGCCTCTTAATTCACTGAGTCGTATATTCCACGGCACGGATAACGGCAGCTTTGTGTGATGTTACTTCTGACATGTCGAGGAAGACATCAGATAAATCTGTGCTTATCCTTGTTAGTAATTCACAGACTCCAAAGAAGCCGTTGCACGCACGCACCCCCCCCCCCAACCCCAACCCTCCCCTCCAATCCCTGCTCCGAGACGCCGTCGGTCAAGCTTGTGACACTGGGTAAGGCTGAGAGACTCTGTGTTTATGTGGACCGATGGTTTCTGTTGTATGCTTCTGAAAATGTGCTGTCAAACACCGCTCTTACAGCAGAAATAAGATATGGAAGACAGAGTGACTGTTTTTATTTCACAGCTGCAGCTTGTGAGATGGGAACATTTAAAGAAGATGTTTCTGGTACCAAAAAAAAAACGTTCTTAAATAAATGGCCAAGTCTTTATAGGATGTGATGATTTCAGACATGCATGCTTCACTTTTAGACAGAATGAAGATTGATTCATGTGCTGAGAGAAATGCTACTGGCAAAGTTTACATTTTTAACCCTTTACATGCTGTTCTGACTCATAATTAGTCTCTACACCAGTTCATATTCATAAATTCACCATCAGTCATTAATAAATGTTTCATTAATCCTTCTGTTTGATTAATCTTGTGGAAAAAAGACATTCACAATATCCACATTTGCACATTTGCAGAGATAAAAATGTGAATCCGCTGCACAAAAATTAAAAAATGATGCATTTTATTTCCATTTTTGTAAACTGTGGGTCATATTAGGAGTGGGCTCTGTAAAAGAAATGTGTACAGGGTTGTTTTTTATGGCTCTCAAATGTAAAAAATGGGTCAAATGTGCCCACTGAATAGTAATGTAAGGGTTAGAATACATACTACACTTGAATGTGCCATAAAGAGGCTCCACTCCAGCGTGTTTGATTAAATGAAAGATGGCAGAAAATGCAGAGGTGGTGTCAATAAGATAGCAACAAGCGATTAAAGATGAATATCAGCCAATATATTAATTAAAGTATCAACTTGGAGCTTTATATTCATTCATTTCTGAGGAGCTCAGAAGCAAATCAAGTCCCCCAATCTTTCTCTCTCTCTCTCTCTCTCTCTCTCTCTCTCTCTCTCTCTCTTTCTCTCTCTGCTTTCCCTCAATATCGCTCTGCCCCTCCATCACACATACATATGCGCAAGGGCAAAACGAGGTGATCTGTCCCACCAGGTCCACATGGCACTTCACACTCTGCCAGTATAATGACATAGCATGGGCTCTCTCTCCGTAGCCAGCGTCTGTCCATCAGCTTCCCCAGAGCGAGGCGTTTAAAATGGATCTGGGTCACAGTGGGATCCCCTCTGTCCACCCGCCGGAAACCTGGAAGCATTCAGCTCATTTGTGACAGAGCCGCCTGCATTACTACAGCCAATCCGTGTGACACACTTGACTGTCAGTGAGAGCTGCTGCATTATGTATTAACACTTAGCAGGTATGTTCCTCTCTCCCATGTACTTCACATACTGCCGGAGCTCTTTGTCAGGTGGATTTCGAGATGTCAACGCCTCAGTGTGAAAGATAAAGCTGATATCTATCATAGCAGCACGTCCTCACAAGAAAAAACACAGAATAGATCAAAAAATTCAGGTTTATACTTACACTTATGCCATTTAGTGGCCTTAAAAATGATAACCCAGGGAAGTGATGCAGTTCAGATGACATCAATATAAGGTGGGTTAATATTGCCGTTGGTTACTTATTGAGATGATGGCAACAAAACAGCCGTTTTCTTGCACTACAACTTGACAGAAAACATTATTTGCATTAGTATTTGGTCATCGTGTATACCTGCTGACTAAGAAATTGTGATTTTAAAAGGATAAATCTGGTGATATTCAATATGTTTCTTCTGTGGAAGCTCAATTGGTGTTCAAAACTGTTCAAAAACACATCAATGAGCCACATCGTTGCACTGGGTGGCACGTTCCTTCATTGCAATGAACACATACAATGTCGTTTATTGTAAGTCATTCGTACATGCACCATCCTGCTGCCAGAAAGACTCACTGGAGCACCAAATTTGGATTTATCCACCACTGAAAATAGTCTCCAAAAAATGTGATGTTTACTCCTGTTTGAGTACCATCTGTTAAAAAAACAGCAGTTCCCAGCTGTTTAAGGAAATGATTGAGTCTTTAAAAAACGTACATCTATGACTTGTGGTTGAGTGCCAGAAACAGGGTTTGGGACGTCATAAAATACTGAGAGATAGACTAACACATTGTTTGTTTTAGTTGGGGACAAAAACAGATATAAATCATCACCAGCTTTATGCTTTAAGGGGCCAGTTTTCTATCTTTAAATCCCTTATGAAGGTGCAATGATCTGTAAGGCTATTATCTGTTGATTGCAGCAACCATTTTATGTATGCACCTTCTTTTTGAATGTATATTTGTTATTATTAAAGCATTATTATTATCTTATTGTTTTCTATCTTGTTGTCTTTGCAATGTTTTGAAAGGTGGTTTGTGATGGACATCTGTGTTTTATGGTTTGGCCTGTACTCCTTACATTTAGACACTAGCAAAATGTGTATTTGCCTCTTTCCTGTTTCGACATGACAATGCTACCCTGCACAAAATGATTTTCCAAACTTGGTTTGGAAGAACTTGACTGGCTTGCACAGAGCCCTGACCTCAATCCCATCCAACACCTTTGCAATGAGCTGGAACACCAACTGTGAGCCTGGACTTATCGCCCGACATCAGTGCTGGACCTCACTAATCCCAAATGCTGTAACCAGGATGCCAGCCTCAAAACAGACGAGCAGAGGCTGTTACAGCAGCAAGTTAATGCTCATGGTTTTGGAAATGACACCATTACATTAAGCTGTAATGTGTAATCCTCATACTTATATATTTAGTACATTGATTTCGGTATCTCAACAGTTCAGTAAAACTTACAGTCTACAAGAGAGTTTCGACACACGTCAAGGCTTGCAGCAGGAGCAAATGGAGAGTGACAAACAACGCAAGGATTTCATGAACACGCGGATGTTGCAACCGAGTTTAGTTTGTTGCAACAGCAGTGCACTAAATTGCATTTTCTGGAGAGATTTCTGTCATCTCGTTCCGTTTGAGGTTTTTTGGTGTCAAAACAAATCCGATTCCCGTACCTCCGACTCACCGTGATGAAGTTCTCTCTGTCAGTTGACGTAATTTTCCTCTCTTGGTATTTATAGGAACAAATGGGGAGGTATCAGATTGCCTATCAGTTTGTTTTTCATTATTATTCGTCTCACATCTGAGCTTGTTTTCGGGCTCCTGTTGCTTGAGGACAGATTTGTATTTTCGGGCATCTTTGTGTGTGGTTTTTTTGTTTCAACTTGACTTTAAATGACACTGTTGTCCACTGACTAAAGAGAACTAGAGGAATAAACACTCCAGACTCAAGGGAAAAGAAATCTCCCTAATGGCTTTTTGTGGTGTTATTGTTCCCTATCCTTGGGCTGATTCACGCCTGCATACATTACGGAGCCTTTTCTTTGAAATTCATCCTCCTTCTGAACAAATAAGATTATTTTTTTTACAACATTTGCTCAGTTTAGTGTCTCAGTAGCGCTGTTTTATAACCAATGCTTGCACAATACTAGCAATAACATTCAAATATCTCACATAAACTAGATAATTGGATCCCACACATGTATCCCTGAATAAAGAAAAGCATCCTCGCAGGGTGATAAACTTTTGAACCTTGATTAAACACTACATTTTTATAAGTGAAATTAATGTGGCAGTTGGATTCTCTATTGTTGAAGGGGGAAAAAAGGCAGTTACTGCAATTACACAGATAGTAAAAGGTTGTTATTTATTTGGTGCGAACCACTTTCATTTCAAGTTCATAGTAGGGTAATTTAGCTGAGCTTTCGCCTGCTGCTATAATTGGTCCCTTGATCAAACCTATGTGATTGGAGAGCAGAGCAGAGCTGCAGGGAGGACCAAAGCCTCATTTTATAATTATGGTACACAGCTACTTAAGACCATTTAACTGGACGAGTCTTCATGCTTTTTCTCGTCCTCAACTGAATATCAATTTCATTTGAGATTAAGTAGGAATTCCAACAACACCACATTAAGCCTGTGAGATTAATCTTCACACGGACTCGGATCTTAGCAAAAGTCAAATAACATTTGTCAGAAATGTCACGACCACCCGCTGGGAAAACCACATCATTGAAATACAAACACTGGTCTTCAACAAAAGCAGAGCACAGCCCAACCCCACTGTCAAATCAAAGCTTTTCTAAAGAACTAATATACCTCTTTAAAAGGTATCAATGCCCTGTTTCTATGGTCTTTAGCACTTTTACAGGATGATAGATGAACATATTTAAATGCAAATAAGGTACAAGAATCACAGATCCACTTTTTTGTATGCTCTGCTGTTCAGAAAGACCTGGCGTAATTGAATAAAGGCAATATATCCACTCTCCCACTGCTGCTCAGTGATGGAGGTCTAAGATTACGTTGCTTTGTTCCTCACTCGCTCAAATAACACACGATATTAGTGCAACATCAAATGACTCACTTACAAGGAAAGATGGATCACCATGAGGTGTATAGCTGCTTCCATGTTCCCGTATAAAGAGGCTACGATCAATCATTTTTGGCAAAAGCAGAGGCACACGCTGTGGATTCTGTCAGTGGAAGAAACGAACACAGTCCCATAACTGAGCGGTGACAGTTTACTGCTCACCACAGACACTCTGCTGTTTGCTCCGATATGAGAGCTTTGATTTGTTGCAAAGACTGACCGGACAGGATGGAAAAAAAGCTGACTGATACTCCGTCAAACAGGAAGGATAAAATGTGTCAGAGAGTATTACATCTGAGCTTGTTGTTGTGCTAAACTCACAGTTATAAAAAAAAAAGGAGTCAGTCCCAATATCTCACTTTGCCTTGGTTGCACAATATCTACAAGGTGTGAGGATTATCTATAGCAGACTACATGCACAATCAATATTTATATAGTGTATTAAAAAAGAGGCTCTGTGACTGAAGCTAAATGCTAAAATGCTCAAAGACCCACGTCACAAGCATGGCTAAACATTAAATAGAAAAGTACTGCATAAGACAGTTAATCACTAATTTAAAAGCCATCTTAAAGAAGACATATGCTTTTTGTTATATACTGTTGGATTTTAAATATAGTCAAAGGACAGAGAGAGGCTGCATAAAGAGCCGGTATAAGATAAATAAGGAGGTTTTTTAAATTGTAAATCATGCAAAGATATTCCAGTAGAGCCCCAGAATATAAATATAGAGCTAGAAAATGTGCATGATAAGTGCCCTTTAAAAAGGTAAAGAAAAAAAAAAGACAAAATAAATAGAAGTCATTTCAGGAAGTAAGTGCAAGCGATGAATACTCAAGATTCATAATGTCAAAAATCAAGAGGGTGTCTTATGTCTTCTTGAAGTGTGTTTCAACTCTAAATGTTTCCTCTTCATGTTTAGTTTGGATTAAGAGAAATTTTCAATATTTTAGGAGATGTATCGAGCAGCTGTCTTGTATGAAACTGTCCTCTGTAGAGAAACCTGAGAATCACTGTGTTGTGTTCGGTTTTCTTCACTATCATTCTTCTATGAATTCGGTGAACTGGCCTTGTGGCAATAATACACGAACAGCTGTGAAATCTAATTTTTCTATCTGTCGGTTCTATTTAACATGTTGAAATTCAAGGTTAACATCCTTTTTTTCTGTTTTTTTTTTTTTTTACAATAGGAAACCACCACCATGACTATCAGCACAGCCACCTGGATCTCACTGCGGTCACACCTAAAATGGGTAAGAACAACTTCACCCTGTAAGCCTACAGTTAAAAAATGTGAATATCTGAGATGCATGTCTGCAAAAGTAACCCACTTGCAACAATCTTAAAGTGCTAAAATAAAGATCTGTGCAGGATTATTTGAGTTTAAACAAGATTTAATGATGGCTAAGAACCTGATTTGACTTCCCAAAAATGAAATGCAGCGCTGTCTGTCTCTAAATGAAAGTTTGCCAAACAGTTCTTGTGATAAACTATTTCAAATTGCAAGGACAAAGTATGACTTTCACTGGGAAATTAAAATCTAAAGGGAACTGATAAAGAAGTATTGCAGAAAAAATAGAAAAGCAAAAAGTGTATTATAATCAACGGATCATCTGTGCAGTTTGCTGAAGTTATTGAAAATCCAATTATTGTTATTGCATCCCATCTATTTCTCCAAATGTGATTTTCTGTGAAAGGAGAGCAGCTTTTAGCGTGGAATTATTGAATGGTCCTGCATCTAAATGGCAATGAAATAAGACACTGTGTAATTAAGGAGGGAATCTGTCTTAATTCTTCTATAAAAAAAACTAAAAAAAACCCTTTATGATGTTCTCAAAATTACAAATTCGATGCTCTGTGTCAGTGTTTTCAGGTGAAAGCTACGAGATTAAGAGTCCTTGAGTCATTATGCAAACCTTTTCCCCATTAACGGAGCGCTGCGGTCTACATACTGCCTGTGCTCTTGTGTGAGCCTCTTAAAAAAGTGCAGCCTTTTTTTTTTTTTACTGGCAAATGGGTTTCAAAAGCAGCCTACTTTCAGCACCAAATAAAACTCTTTAAACAGCGCTTTTGAAGTCTGTTTAGCCTCTTTGACGTAGATCGTAGCTGCTGTGCATATTTCAAGAGTTGCTGGTTTTGGACTTTGTGATAACCCGTGGCAACAGATCTCTTGCAAATGTTAGCTTTGAGAGAGAGAGAGGGCAGCGTCTGGTTTGGTTGAAACGTATTGTGCACATTGATTGTCATTGATCCTTTTTTTCTCACTTGGATTCGTTAGCCCACAGACAAATGAGATACGGTAAGTAATACACATGCACATGGTGTTTATGTGTATTTTGTCTTGCCTTATTCTTCACCTTTTATTCCACATATATCATGTAGAGATCTATAATTCTTTACCTGCACACTGGGGGTCATTGTTATTCTCCGTCCTTTCTGTCTTTCTGTCTTTTTTTTTTTAAGCGCTTGTGTATTTTTTGCAGTCACAAAACTTCACACTGCTGCATTACAATCCATGACCTTTAGTCTAATCTCAAAATCTTTTTCTTCACACGTTATTTCCCCCCCTCTTTCACTCAACCTAACCGGCTCTATCTTCCCCACAGACCCCCACACACACATAAACACACACACACACTCTTCCCAAAGTCTCCCCCTCCTACATCATGTGTTCCTTGGTTTTGTGTGTCCCTGTCCTCCTCACTGCAGTAGTCGCCCAGTCCTATTTTTAAATCCGCCACTAGAGTCCCTGCCCGTATCACAGCCCTCCCCTCCCGCCGCGCCTCCTGACCCATGACTGGGCGTCCCAAATACCGAAAGCCACAGGAGCGCCACACAGTGCAGGGAGCCATAATGGTGCCACAGATATCACTGATACCCCAAACCGAATGGTTAAAGGCATTCCACAATGCACTATAAATGTCAAGTCATGACAGATGCAGACCTTGGCTTGCTCGGAAAAGTGTGAAGACATACAAGCGCTGATTAGTAATCTTGTTGATGCTAAAAACCTGTCGACGTTCAGTAAATGATAATTTCTTGAAATGCACAAGGGGAGAAAGTCACCAGACTCCCACTGCAAAAACCTGGAAGTTAAGGTGGTATTGGAAATTCAGTAATGGATGAAATAGTTTCTGGCATCCTTTCTCGGTTCGTTGAAGCGTGTAAACTTCTATTTTAAATATTTATTGTATATTTTACATGAAACCCAGGATTGGAAAAGCTAGATTGTTGGTGTAGCTCTACTTTATTTGCAGATGCCTCACAGATGCCTCCTGGTGGTTGTCCGTATGCATAACAGCTGTGTTTTCAAGCTAATGCCAAAATATTAGTTATGTGGAGAAACATGTAAAAGGAAGTCGTGGGTAACGAGGTAGCAGAAACTCGTAAAAGATGTGTGCACCTCCCGAATATTCCTTTGTTTAAGTTTTGTTTCATACAAGCTGTAGTAGCTGAGTGGTTGATCCAACTTCCAGGTGGCAGTGTTGAAATAGTGCCACTGAATTGTACAACACTGCACTTAAAATCCCTACAAGTATAAAATAAAACAGCTAAATAAATGAATGTCTGCTTATGTGCAAACGGTGACACGTGTTTCGGCAAAGCGAGCTTTAGAGTCGCTTACAAACTCAACAGAAGGATATAAGTGAACCCAACTAAACGGGGAATTTGCTGTGTGCACACAAATTGAACTTGAGCAACAAATATTGGCCAAATTTGCCAAGTGGTACGATGCAAATAAAAAATCTAATCCTATAAACCAATAGAGACAATATTTGGAGGAAAACAACAAAAAACATTCAGACTTCTTTCAGTTATTTTTAAGGTTTAAATCAGTCCAAGACAAGACAAACACACATATGGAGTAATTCCCAACACAGCGGGAGGACTCTCTGTATTTGCTGCTTGAACCAAATAAAAACAAACTGTCAGAAACTTCAATAAAAACAGGCAAAACTTATTGATTTAACCACTTGTGGGACCTCAAAGCAAAGATTTGTTGTTGGACCCTTAATGAACCTTTCTATATACGGTAATACTGTTGGCTCAATTCTTTGATTGACACATAAAACTAATTGGCAACCACTTATTCTCTCTACACTAATCCTCTATTAACAGCTTCTCAAATGTGAAAATATAAAATTAGCTAGTTTCCCCAGTTTCCCATGATAGTAAACTCAACATTTCTGGGGTGTTTTTGACTGTAGGTGAGATAAAGGAAGTCATTTGAATGTGTTCATTTGCGCCTCCAGTAATAATATTTGTAATTTTTTTACTATTTTCTGACATTATATACACTGAAAAATACCTTGTCAGACCTATTGATAATGAAACCTATGATGCGACTTATGATGACAACGCCTATGATAGATTAATACCTTGATGAAACACAATTTTAAAGCAAATGCACTATAAATTTAAACAATTAAGGAATTTGAAATTAGACCTTCACGACCAGGCTACAAGACGGAGGACCTGTCATAGTTGATGTTGTACTTCAGTGATTCAAATTTCGAGTTTTTGAATAATCAAATTTCGTAGATGACAAGTAAACCTGCATTGATTCTGGAGCAAATAGTACCAGGTACCACTGCATGACGTAAATAAAGAAACATAAACAAGACTCTTTAGCTACAAAAACCCCAAAAACTACAGTCCTGCTCAGCTTTTTTCTCGCCCCACACCTCTCCGTCCTTTCCCCTCTCTATCTGCCTCCCCCTCTCTCTCTTTCTCCTCGTGAAGACTCCCAGTGTACAAAGTCATTGTTTTTTGACTGTTCTGACTTGACACTGCACCGATTCCTCCCATGTCCCCTGTAGAGAGACCCCAGCGGATGAACAACATCCTGACCTCGGCCACCGAGCCCTACGACCTGTCGCTCTCCAGATCCTTCCAGAACCTCAGCCATCTGCCGCCCTCCTACGAGCTGGCCCTCAAGTCTGACTTAAGTAAATACTCCTCCTCTCTGCACAGATTAAGTAGGTGGTCCTTCATTCGTCCTTCGTCGCCGTGTTTTCTTTTTTGCCTGATGCACCAAAAAAAAAAAAAAAAGACAGGGAATGACTTCACCCCCCTTGTGCCCTTGTGCATTTTAAAGGGTTGCCACATTCACCGCGTCTGGCCTGACGAAGCATCTGAATGTCCATTACAGAGACATGCATCATGATAAGTATCTCCAGATGTTTGGTGGCTCATCATGCAGATTTAAATCCTCACTTTTTCACCTTTTTTTTTTTAGGGAGGGGAAATAAACTTCTTAAAATGCATGAGCCTCCACACACACACTCATTCCCATCCACTCATCTATCGGCCCCCATCCACTGACATCTAATTGGCGTGTAATTTGGCTCCATCTGCGGCCCATGTATGTTGCTAATGTCTCTTGATGACATATTAAGAGCCATTTTGTTCTGCTGAATGGCATCTATACGCTAACAAGATGGCGCTTTAATGTCTCAGCGATGTTATAGTCCATTATCTTTTTCGCCCGTGACATTTTCAGTGCAATGATGATGTCTGAGCTGATGACCGTTGCATGCATCGTATATTCCCTCTGAGCACATGCATGTTTTGTGTGTTTATCCATCCAGGTTTTTATTTATTTATTTAAGCATTAGCTGTGTGAGAAACAAGAAAAAGCATTTTATAGAAGCAGGCAGGAAGTTGACCAATACTGGCTTTAAAGGAATAGTTTAACATTCATACATTTACTCAAGTACTGTACTGTTAAATTTAAAGGTACTTCTACCCCGCTACATTTCAGAGGCAAATATTGTACTTTTTACTTTATTTCATAGATATAAGCTGCTTTTCAGATCAATATTTTATACGTAAAACATACGATCAGTTCATGAAATGTGCATTGTTGTGCATAGATTAGACCATTCAACAGTATAATGTAGCTTGACAACATTAAAACATGGCTTAAATGTACTCGATTAATCAATGTTAATACTCAAATATATACATATGCATGACACAACACACTAAATTGGGCTATTTTTCACGAGTACTTTTACAGAACATTTTGCTAACACTATTTATGTACTTTTACTCTTAAAATTGAGATTTTTAATGCAGGACTTTTACTTGTAATTGAATATTTGTTTCATTGTGGCATCCCTACTTTTTTCACCAATGGGTTACTATGGAGCTACAGCTAGCAGCTGGTTAGCTTAGCTTAGCTTAGCATAAAGACTGAAAACAGGGGGAAACAGCTAGCCTGGCTCTGTCCAAAGGTAACAAAATTAGTCTACCAGCACCTTTAAAACTCACTAATATACAGGTTATATCTCATTTGTTTAATAATTACAAAAATCAAAGTTTAAAAATGACATTTGTTTTTTACAGAGGGTTAGCTGGGAGTCTTCCTGGACTTCCTGGTGTCTTATTCGTCACTGTAAGGTTGCCAGGCAACTAGCAAGTGATGTGCACAAGAACCCGTCCGACACATAAAACCCTGCAAAAAATCATAATTTGGCATTTTCTCACTTTGGCAACTAAGTATATTTCCCCCCAAAAAAGTTGAGCTATTCCTTTAAAGATGAAACGGGTTAATATAAATCTTTTTCCACATGCTGTAGAGATGAATGGTGAACATTCGTCAAGCCTGCACGGTGGTGATGCATGTATATACAGGGTATCACCACAATACAGAAAAGGTTCAAATGCAGACTGAACACAATGTGTTTGTGCTTCAAAGGGAAAATAATTTATTGTAACAAATTTAAAATACTAATTAGGTTTTTTTCACAAGGTTATCAACACAAGTGTGGAAAGTCTTCCAGCTTTATTCTAAAAGAGCCTTTTAAATTCAGCTTTCAAAGAGAAATGTTTTACACACAATTGGCATGATTTCTGGAGAAAGATTTAATTGATAAAATGATAAACTGAAGTATGTGAAAGGTGATTAGTAATAGATGATCTGTTGAAACCTTGTCACACAATAGTGGAGCGAAAGCATTTAAACAGAAGATATTGAAGGAAACTTTTATTTCTTTAATGTGAATGTTCTGTTAAGATAATACCGAGGTGTATAAAAAAAGCAGAATTCAAAGTGTATTTATTCTCTTCTTATTTAAAATGTTGTAGAGCTCTAGAGGATTTTTGCAAACACAGTTCAAATAAAACCTTTAAGGTACAAAAAATATTATTTATACATTCTCAGTTGAGCACTCTCACTTTTAGATCCTCAAATCCATCCATTTTTTATGCGTCTGTTTTTTAAGATGAACTGCTTTTCAAACGATTACTTTTTGGAGCAATGCGATCACCGGAGAGCCGTGAAAAAAATTCCTTTAAATCAGCAAACTAATCAAATGGCACATTTTTCTCCCCTACTCATACTTTACATTTTCAAATAAACAGATGCTGAATATGTGCTTGTAAGCGTTCCTTCATGTTGCCTATTTGTCAGTCGAGTGATTTAAACACTACACTGGAAACATGCTGCATGCTTGTATTGTGTGGCGACTTATCACATTTAACACATTTGTTGACAGTAAATCTTTATGGAAAAAAGGAGGGGTTTTTTTTAGCTTTAAGAGGCTGATTTTTAGGCTTATTCAGACTACTTGTGTACTTTTTGTGTATTATATGTAGGAACAGTTGTACTGCACACAGGTGAACGCACCATTCATTCCCACTGAACGTTAAGAGAAGTTATCACTGAGCAAAAGCCATATAAATGTATCATTGCTCCTCTTTTCCACAGTGCAGGTTGCGCAATAGAAAAACATGCATCGGCGCAATCTTCTCTCAACGCATTCAACATTCTTCTTTTTTTTTGTTGCCTTTTTCTCTCCCTTATCAACTCGGGGCTTTGCTCTTATCTCACTGGAGCCTTGTACACACACAGAAAAATCACAGAGATGAATCACGCTGAACTACAAAGAAGCTTTTCAGTTTTGGAGACAGGAGCCCCGCAGAATTTGTTAAACAAGCAAGCAAAGTCCTCCCTTGAAGAAAGCCCTTCCACTTAGAGAGAGAGAGAGAGAGAAAAAAAAAGGTTCAAGCATGAGTAAGGTCTTTGGAAACAAGCCTAAAAGTAATATAATTAGTCATGATTTTAATTAAACCCATCTGGAGAGATGATGATTACTAAATTAAATTAGTATGGTTTATTTGCAATTTTGAAAGATAGTGTATGTGTGGCACGTGTGTGTGTGTGTGTGTGTGTGTATGTGTGTGTGTGGATCCTCTTTCATCCCGCTTGTCCTTCAGTGATATAAACGAGGCAAAGATTGAGGACGCCGGTCTAAAAAAAAAAACCCTGCTCAGCTCCTCGAAGGAGGCTGCAAAAAAAAAAAGGGGGAAACAAATCTTCTTTGGCTCTGTTGTCTTTCACCTTAATCACCCTAAAAAGGGATTAAAACACTTTTCAGGACAAACAAAGCACCTTAATCCTCCAAAAAAAAAAAATGTGAAAAGTAAATGAAATTGCTGCACCTCCACCTTTTGATTTCACCGCTTCTGCTCCCAACCTCTCTAAAGATCACTTTATAATTGATGTTCCTCCAGTTTCACAAGTGTTAGTGCATTATATGATTACAGTCTTCTTTGCTCCGTGCTGCCTATCGTGATCAATAGCTGACACGTAAATATACTGGCTATATTGAATCTAATCTAGCAGAGTGGGAGCTGGGGTTTAATTAGCCGTTGTTAGCAATTTCCTGTGTTTGTAGCTCCACTTCACGTTTGGGACCCTTCAGCCTCTCGCAATTATGTTAATTGTTAAGTGCTGCGTTTTATCAGCACGGCAGAGTTTTAGGATCAAGCAATATGCATCGCCCCTGTCTTAAATCATTCCAGTCACTTAAAGTGTAAATACTGTACACACACACATAAAAAGCGGGCCTTAAATCAAACGGCAAGGGAAGGGAAGTTCTAGAGAGGAAGAGGACGTGATGTAATTACTGAGCACAGAAAGCTTCTATTGAAATTATTATTACCATAAATTCTCAGATAGTGGTCAATCCATTTAAAATGTCTCAGCTGTAGAGAGAAGCAGGCTTTTATATGAAACAGGCTTGTATTAGAGACAGGCTTTTATTTCTTATTTCTCACTTTTCAGTATGTTTTATGATATTTTTTGTGGTTGAAGCTGTTTGCTGTTAATTCAAAATCACTTTCTCCATGTTTGGCTGTTGTTGTGCAGTATAACCTCAATTTCTACAGCAATAATTCCATCAGTGCAACAACAGAAGTTGTTGCAAGCTGCATGTTTATTAGAAAAAATACCGGTTTTGGTGCAGTCGGACTGAAAAATTGCTTCTCATTTATGCCTTCGTGGAACGAGGCACGATGCATTAGCTTCCGGTCCCAAACCCACCCGCCTCTTACACTTTGCACATTTATATATTGACACTCTCCAATGTCCAGCTGACATCTATCTAGTGTATTGCATTCAGTTGAGATCCATGCATCCAGTTTTTCCCATCTGAACAGCCGCAAAGGCCTAAGGTGCCTGTGCAAAGTCGACAAACTAATGACAATACCATCTATATGACTTAAAGATATGAGTTTCACCCAGTGTCTCAAACTCCAACAAGCGGGCCATGTTTGCTTCCATTAGAATCGAGATCTCAAGAAGGGAATGAAAGCATCTGTTGTTTTAAATTATCTATTAATTCAGAAAAACAGGAAAGATTATCTCGGTATATTTTTCAAGTGAATGCAATAAACTCCCATAGACATCAGACTCATTCAGGAAATATTGTAAGTTTATATTGTTGTTTTATAGCTGTGCAGTAAAATAATACAAGAAGCAGAGAAGGAAAGGTTGTAGTTAGTGAGTGACTGCAGCTTTACACCAAGTCAGAAAAACATCAAAGTAGAAGCAATTTGAATTGATTGGTGAATGGAAACAGTACTTTTGTTAAAAGAGAGACTCAGAGTGGTGAGTATGACATTACTCCGTTGTTGCACTTATAGATGATACTTTATTTGTCCCTGTGCAGAAATTGGTTTGGTTGATGGCAACAATACCAATGAGGAGGCTTTATGTTTGTCGTCTTCATCATTCTGTCTCTGTAGATGCATTGAATACTTGGTAATGTAATAGTTTGCTGGCCATTGTTACAGTTTTTCTGTACCACAGTTAGCGTTGCCAAAACAGCAGATGATGCAAACCGATTAAAGCACTTATAATAAAAGCACAGTGAAACATTTGGAACACTTTGTTGTGGACGTTAAAAGATAAGCAATTCCTTTAGAAAGCAGAAAGCATATTCTTGACTGTGTCTTAGTGCTCATGAGGTCAGTCGGCAGGTCCCATTTAAGCTCGAGCACGGTGCCAAGGTACTTGTAATCCGTGACAGATTGTATTGGCTCCCCCCATTGATAAAAGTAGGGTTAGAGGATTGCAGCTTTCTAAAAAAATCAATGGACATTTTGTTTGTTTTAGAGGTCTTTAAGAGAAAGTTTGAGTTCTCTCACCAATTTATGAAGCAACTTATAGAAGGCGCAATAAAGCTGTATCATCTGCATATGTGATAAAGTGCCTATTAAGCAAAGTGCTACTGCAAGACTTGATGTATAAAATAAACAATAAAAATGATAAACCCTGTGCAAGTGGTCATTTTGTAAGAGAGTGATGTACCTACTCAACAATCCCTGAGATCGAGGCCAACTGCAGCAACTTTATCTACTAAAATACTGGGTTGAATAGTGTTAAAAGTGGTCCAAAAAATAAAATCTTAAGAGTAGAATACACTTTGGTTGAGTGCGCAATAAGTGCAATAGAGTTAGAATTGCATCTTCAACCCTTCTTAGAGGCTTGATGAGCAAATTGCAAGAGATCTGTGAGGTGCTGTGTTGATTGAGTACTTCACGACCAGTGGTTCTGCAAGTTTTCGGCACAGGTGCAACTGTAGATGTTTTTTTCATATGGTAGGGAAAGAGGACTTAAAAATGAAAGTAAAGACTGATGCTTGCAGTTCAGCACAGTGCTTTAAAACACTTGCACAAATAGTGTCAGGGCCTGGGCTTTTTTTTGTAGGTTACAGCCTCTAAAAAAGGTGACAGACTTCTGATTTCTTGATAATTAAGTTGGGTGTATTGAAGGTGGAGGAGTGAGGGCATTATAGTTGCAGCCTCGGCACTTTAACCTCTCTCTTATCTTTTGTTTGTAGCTGTACATGTCCAGCAATATTTGTCTTTTTTTCTTCTGTCCTTTCTAGCTGTTTCATCCTAGTGTCTGTAAACTATCCAAAGTTATCATTCGGATAAACCTTAAACGTCTAAGTAGGTATCACAGAAATTGATATGAGTTGATCATTAGTATCAGGGCTATTAAAGATCTCCCATAATGTGTAGTCGCACATCCCTGCAGTGCTGTTATGCTGCCGTTGGTCCACCCTTAAGATAGACAGTCTCAGCTATCGCCAAGACACAGGCGCTCCAATACTTGTGCAGGCAGCAGGTGTTGGCAGACAGCTTGTCGGCCGCTTTCAGGGACTGTTGCATTAATGAGCAGGGTAGTAGGCATGAGGGAGTTTATTTGTTTTCCAGCCACAAATACCAACCTTACATCCCTGTGTTTTCTTCATCCATGTAGTACCTCCCTTCCCATTCCTTCTGAGACTGTTTGATATCGATTCTACTATGGTGGAATAGTCCAGAGATATGTGATTGCGTCCCACAGCAAGGATTATCCGCTGTATTGGGGTTTCACAGGCTACACCGCCAGCAACATAGCTGTGATTGTGTCCAAAATCACCACAAACAGTCCAATCATGCACCATAAAGTGAAATCTATAATTGCTGCTTCAGTGCAAAATGAGATGTGCAGTAAAAAAAAACCCAATTAAATTCACACAAACAACACAATAAAACACACAAATACCAAGTTTGAAACAGCTACAGTAGCATTAAAGCGGAATAAGTGCAGTGAAAATGTGCATTAAGCAGAATTACCCATTTGAGCCATTACAGTACCAGTAATCCCATCCAGCCTTATCGTTTCTTCCTGGCCTTTATTTGTTCAAGCCGGCTATTATTTGACACTGAGCCATTACTTCAGTATCAGCTTTTATTTGAGGATGTATGGTGCTATAATCTATTCCTGCCACATTAGCATTTGAGTCTATAATCACCACAGATCTCTTGCAGTGACTGGATACTCAAGTTTGACCTATTAATGGAGCTATGGGCCACGGCTTGTCGATTGTCTGTATACTCGTAGCCTCTGGTTGAGTTTGGTTGACATTTTCTGCCATAATGTCACATCTAAACTAACCCTTTAGGGAAAAGTGCTGGAGCACATCGCCACAGGCCAAAGTTTGGCCCCGGTCATTAGAAATGCACAAAGCAGAGGAGATGAAACCCCTCGTGGAGGGACAGTAAAGTGACATTCTGCATCCAGGCACGACATCTCTCCCAATGAGACGAGCATCCAGACAAACAATTCCCATCGTCCCTTTTCTCCACAACTCAGTGAAGCATGGTATGGTCCTAAAACGGCCATTTGACCTCTGTGTTCTGCTATAATTAACTACTGCAGAGGTAACGACCCCTCAGCCGCCACACTTTATCAGAGAGCTTCCATGGCAGCGTCCCCCTGTGTGCCAGAGCTGCCAAAAACAGGTAGATAAAAGTCTGCTGAGAGCTGATTGCTGCCTGTGGTTAATGCAGCCGTAATGACTTCACCATTAGGAGCACGTGTGCACACAGCAGAGAGACCAACCTGCTTTCTGGGAGATGAATTAAACAACTGGTTGCCTATTCAGGCACCACTAGCGCATGAACTGTTGAGGATTGCTGCATGCTGATGAGTTCTCTCTGCACTGAAGGACATCTGCACTGATGAGAGTCTGGTTTTGTCCTGTTTTACATGAAAAAAAGGACAAAACTATTCAACAGTTTGAATAGGACTCTCCAACTCTTGTGTTGATAATAATTATTACCCGACAGACATAATGGAGACTAAAATGTCAACATTTTCATTCCTCTTGCTTCATTGCTCTTATTTGGTCTTTGTGATGACATTTAAGGACAACTTTATATCCAACTCATTAACCTGGTTCTGAGGTTGACACTTGCAAATGTCATAAAAGAAAAAAGTTAATTAACAAATTAGTAGCTTTATGCATTGGAGCCTCTTCCACTTGCAGTCTAATCTAATCTATTGTTATTCTGGGGAATGTGGGAAATGACTAACCATAGAAGAATAGACAGGTTAAAAGTTCAAGTATTCATGGATGTGTTTCTTACTCCTCAGGTGATAAAGACGTAGAAGAATACTACACAAGAAAGCATCACCATCATGACTTTGGCGGCCGAGGACCGACACACATGGTGAAGCTGAATGCAGAGCCTCCGCAGCACCAGCAGCACCAGCAGCACCAGCAACACCAGCAGCGTCAGCGTCCCCACCGTGTCCAGAGGGCCATGTCCCAGGATCACGTGCTGTCTCCTCCCAGGACACCGCGTCGCGGAGACTACGGCCTGTCTTCGTACGGTGTCATGGCAGCTGCTGCGTACGGGAGCAGCCGCCACCTCTCAGAGGAACAGCTACTGTCAGCGGACCGCCTCCACTCCCAGGATCCTTTGCTGTCCCCGGCGATGCGGCGCGACAAGTTCCGGGAGAAGGCGATGGCGCGGGCGATGTCTCACGCCGACATGCTGATGCCCACAACGCCTGTCGTGGACCGCCACAAGATGACCAAGATGCACTCTCAACCCAGTGCCTCTAACGACTCCTACAACACGCTGACGGTCAACCATGCGTCCACGTCTAAGAGGCAGGCGTTTGCCTCCCGACGAACACACACGGTGGACCACCTACAGTACATTCCCGGCCACCACCACACATACCGCACTGCCAGTAAGAACGAGGTAACTGTTTAACTGCAGAGTGGCTGGAGCGAAGGATTCAACAGAAATCTCCAAAATCAGCAAGTTTCTTCAGCAGAGGTCTTCTGTCTACTTGTTTTAAAAAAAAACAAAAAAAACAACCTCCTACATTAAAACTCTTCCTGCTTTTTAGCACAAGCTTCCTGTGTCATCCAGATTTTGGGTAACTATAATCAACACTGGCAAAGACATTTCTCTCTTAGAGCATCATAAGGGCTTTGCGCGTTGACACAAAGAGGGATCCTTCATGTCAGATGTTTGACAGCGTGAAGAAAATATTTTTTAAACCGGACATGGGACTGAAAGAGAATTGTATTAACTTTATAAATATATAAATATACTATATTTACTATTTGTATTTTCAGTCCTTGTTATAGCTTTAGAGATTCTCATTGAACGTGACTGATGTAAGCACTTCAAGTGGTGCCTCTTAAATTTGTCCCATTTCAACGATGAAGTGGATTTGTGGGTTAAAAAGCACAATTAATGACTTCCCTTTTTTTGTTTTATTTTATTCTTCTTCTTTGATAAACGGCCAGAACATATCAGCTTATTAGTGAAAACAGAGGCTATTTCTGTTGCATACAATAGATGATTGTAAATAGGCTATATTAGCAGCATTAAAACAAGAAAAGCTGGTCCTTTGGCGCTATTGTTTTCCTTTATTTTAGTTTTTTTATCTCCCACCTGGAATCTATAATGGATTCTCAATTAATAGTTTTAACTTTAGATAAGGCAGAGTTCCCAAATTGATATTATTTCCACAGATGTCTCCAAAACACGTGGACATAATATGTATATGGGGAGTTTTTTCTTTTCTTTTTTAACTGTGCTTGTAGCATAGAACGAGTGTGTATGAACCTTTTACCACTGTCAAATGGCAGCTTCAGTCTGCAGGTGAAAATGGAACCTAATGGCTAATGAATTAGCTTAATTTTATGTTCACATCCTTGTCCTTGCTTTCTCACCCACGCCCACACCCTGCTCTGTTTGTGATTGGCCAGCTGAGGAGGTCCAGCGGTAGTTTTGTGTCGATGTTTTGGCAGAATCAATCAGCAGTAAAGAGGACGTCATCGTCATAATCGCTAATCAATCAAGCATTAATTAAAACTGTGAACTGTTTTCCCACATGTTTTCATTAAAGCAATGCCTTATTGTATGGAATCCCATATGCTCTTAATTGAACAATCATGCTTTTGTCATGTGTCTCGGCTTGTGTGCAATATATTGATCATGATTTACCAGCAGAACCAGCAGTAAAAAGCCTGTACAGTGATAGATGATACAGTACATATACCTCAAAATCACATTTTGGAAGGAAATCAATCAATAAGTGGATAGCATTCATATTGGAGATTTGATAAATTAGATTTGCATTCACTTAATTCACCTTGTTTGAGGTTCATTGGGCTCATAAGTAGGAATACAGTGCTCTTTTTTTCAAGAGGAGAGTAGAGGTCTTCACACATTCACTTGGTTCCTATTTGAGACCGAATCCCACAGGGTCCAAATTATATTCCGTCTAATCGGGTCGGTAGAGTCCCGTCGGATTCCCCCAGGTCTCGGGGATGTCCATCAATATGTCTAATACCCCAGTGGATCCAAGTGGACTCTCTATCAGCTCGGATCCTGTGGTGCGTCATTAATCTTCAAAGGAGAAAAAAAATGTGTTTTTTGAGGCCGGTGGAGAGGAGAGGGAAAAAAATGACATGTATCACTGCTCTCTGTTAATTAGAGGAACATCATGCTGCTGCAAGACAAAGTCACTGTTTAAGGAAGTCACAAGTAAATCTCATGACTTGGCTACTAAGTCCAAATCCAAATCAAGGCAATTAAATCCCAAATCAAATCCAAAGACATGACAATTAAGTTCCAAGTTAAGACAATTAAGTTCCAAGCTAAAACTCTCAAGTCAAGAAAATTGAGTTTTAAGTCAAGTCCGATTCCTAAACTGTGTGTTTCGAGTCCTAAACAAGTGTATGACTTGTCTGTCTGCTGGTGTGCACTGTCAACCAAACCTTTCCCTTACATTGTGATTGTTGTGATTTGAAGCAAACCCATTGACATGAACATGAAGCTTTTCACAACGTAATGTTTCATCTTTAAGATAAGGAGGATACCAAGACATCGTAAGTGAATTCACGAGTCATTGGCGTTGAAGTCCAAGTCTGTATTAAAGTCTATTCGAATTGTGTCGAATCTGAATCAAATCCACTGCTGCTGCTGCTGCATCATGTCTAATTATCTTCGAGTCTATTTGGTCTTTTGTTGTTTTTCCATTAATTTATTAGTTTGGATAGATTTTCCATATATCTGTTTCTGATCGCATATTCTGGACTTGTGAAGACCTCCACTGTAGAGTCCGAAGACCATGACATTACACTATGTGTGGCAAATAACTGTCAGTCTCAGTACAAACATCTCTCTGTTGATTTAAAAGAAACATAATAGTTCCCAGTGAGGAATCATAAATTCAATACTCTGACCATTACCGAAACAGAAAGAACAATGAAACAATGAAATGATGGGTATCTCTTTGTGGCAACAGTTATCATGCAGGTAAAACATCAAGAACATTACTGTTTCTATCATATCTCTTCTATCATCTTCTAGATATCTGAGTTGTAGACTACCATGTATAAAAACTTGAATACAATGTTATTTGTGATTGGAACTGTCTCATTACACATAAAGCTTTGATTTAGTTGGAAGATGCTCGTGTCACGTCAGATGCTCTGTATCTTAATTTTTATAACAACGTATTAAAGATTGACGACCTTAAATGGAAGTGGAAAGTTGGCCAAATGTATCTTGAGTTAATTTCTTTAACTTGATGTGCTACTTTACTTTACTTTTCTGTCGGGTCTGCATTAAATGATGTCAATTATAAAATTGTCTTTTTTTCCTCCTTAAATTATTGTCTTTGTACATACGATATGATTTTCATTCCTGTTCTTACGGAGTTCTTGCAGGTAATGAAGTATATTTGATAGCTATGGGCGAGGTATGGGTGTTAAGTGTTCAGTAGACTGCTTCAGACAAGTATCTGTGTCCATTCGCCTCGTTCAACTAATCTTCACAAACGTCTGCTCCTTCTTTTCACTTAATTAATAATGATGTCATCCCAAGAGCCTTTTTCTCTATGTGCAATATTTCCTATTCATGCAGTATAACTCTATAGCTACTTACTCTTTTTAAAAAATGTTGTGAGGTTCATTTGCTGCCATTGAAGGCGTTTGTTGTCCTTTTTTGATTTAGGACTGTATTGTCTTTCATTGTCGGAAAGCAGTTGTTGTTTTTTGTTGTTTCTTTTTTTTTTGTTTTTCTAATACGACTAAATGTGGTATGAATGAAAAAGTTGTCTGTGTAATTGCACAAATAATTGGAGACTAATTTAAAGGCTTCAAAACGACAAAATACGACTGTTCCTGTGCATTTTCTGTTTGTTTACAAAATATTAAAGCACATCATATGTGTTGTATACACTGATTTAATCATTTCATGCACTTTTATATTCATGAAATAAGTGGTTATACATATAGATGACATATGTATTATGCTTCAGGTCTTGGCTCCTTGGGGACAGAAGAAAGAAATGAACTCAACAATGAAATATCATTAACGTATTAGTTGATATCTCTGGCCAATTGAATCTAAAGCAACTGGACTTGTTATATGTTATATTGTTATATGCTGGACTTAAAACAAGTCCAGTTGCTTTGGTTTCAATTGCCCAGAGATAAGTATGACCTGGACGAACGAGAACATTCACAGACTATTAGTTGAAATGTTGAACTTATTTCCACATCCAGCAGTTATGGAGTAACATTATCATTCATTTGGAGTCATGTTTCTATCCACTATGTGAATATAGTCCAATAGAAGTCCAATATTCACTCTCTTTTACCTCTGTTTTTGCTCTCTACCAACTCCTGAGGGAAATATCTGGCTTTTTAGTTGCTAAATGCTCCACTATGTTCACCAGCTAGTCTACAGCTAACTGTGTCTATTAGCTGTAAAGTGAGTTTTTACAACTTTATCTCGAAAAATGACGCTATGAGAGTTTCTGAGAGTGAACCAAAAAAGTAAACTTGCAGGCATACAGCTAAAAAATGAGCTGAAACTCACTATAAAGCTCCATAAAGCTGAGTTAATTCTCTGTAGGTTCATCACTACGAGCTACAAACACATTTCACACTGACAGCTCAGACACTGTAACAATGAAAAACACTGATTATAGCAGCTTCAAGTTTACATCAATGTGTTATAGGATCTTATGTTAAGTGATGAGATTGTACTAGCATTTTAAATGTCCCATCTTGTAGCACATTTGGTCTCAGTGGTCTGAGTGTGACTTTGATTACCTCAGAAGTCAGTGACAACACGCTTGGCTAAGATTTAGTGCTGTGCTACTTACACTTGGACTTGAACTGCAGAGGCTGTCAAAAAAAAATCACTATTACTAGAATAAATATAGCAGCATGAGAATAACGTTGTTCTCGGAGCTCCGAGACATCGTGGTGACCCAGAACAGGTCCTACATATTTCCTGCAGAAATCAAGCTGAAGAGACCTAGTTTCATGAAGCGAAACCTAATTTTAGCCACTGATTATCTTTTTTCATGTTGAATTATGTGTTACAACAGCGTTATGTTGTACAGTAAGAAAATAGGGAGCGTCAGCAGTTCAGCAATGTTGCTTGACCGCTTTCTAGTTATGATGGGCTAAATTAGCACAAGCGAGCTAATTGAGTTCCTGCTCTTCCTCCTCCTCCGATTTTATACTGTACATCAAAGTATGGTTGCAGGTCTTGGGGAGCGGTACTGTATATGTGAAATAAGTTGTATAAATCCTATTTTCTGAGTGAAGTCTTCCTCGAGTGACATCATGTGAGGTAAGTTATTTATACAGCCTTTATAGATTATACATTTATATATTTCTATATTTCTATTCTGGGGATTCACTTGAATATCTTACATGATTAATAGCTCAAAAAGGCTCAAAAAGGTCCTTATTTATACTTAACCCTAACCCTAACTCTAACCCTAACCCTAACCCTAACCCTAACCCTCCTGATGAGCCCGCTTTGTTGTTATTGGTTAGCTCCTAGAAGCTGCTCCTCTTTAGACTTCCTCGAGCTCCAGAGGCAACGTCAAACAATAGTCGTCAATATGAGACTGGACAACAGGAACGACCATAGCAACATAAAGGCTACAGAATGGGCTGCTTGGCTTTTGACTTTCAGTGGGGATTTTTACATGCATTCACATCCAGTTTTGGAACTTTGACCATGTTTAACATCCTGCATCCAACATCATAACAGTATGAAAATAACAGAAAGTCACAAAAAGCAAGTTATGTCCCCTTTAACTGTAAAAGAAACCATAATAAAATAAAAATATATTTACAGCACTTCATTTTAAAATTGAATCATTTCACAAATCCAAGAGAGTTTTTCCAAATGATTTCATTGTCTAAACTTGGAAATGGATTTACATTTAAGTATTTCAACATAGGTTCTGATCACGTAGCTGCTGCATTAAAGTCTATAGCTATAGCTAAATATAATGAGAGTATGAAATAAATGTTAAAGAATACAGGTAACATTTGAGAATACAGTATTAAAGTATGGCCAAAAGTATTACTTTCACAACCCAAACTATTCAAGTACACTACTACTATTAATGGGGGGGGAAGTTATATTATTGTGCAAACATGCAAAAATGTAATGAAATATTTTAAATATATCAGTGCTTGCTGCACAAATTCAGGAGAGTTTCTAAATGATTTCATTGTCTAAACTTGAAAATGGGTTTATATTTAAGGGTTTTGGCTTTTGAGCATGTAGCTGCTGTCTATCATTGAAGCAACCTGTTTAAAAGTTCACAACAGGCTTCTTCATTGACGTCATTGGTGCCAGCAGTGTTGCCCCCCTCCATGATTAGAAAAGTCTGTTTTTCCTTATATTACACCACATGGGAAAGAAATCAAACAGAACTAAAAACAAAACCTAACCTGACTCTCCCCCTCTCAGGCGGCTCTTGTCTTTGGCAGGTCATTGAACATCTACGGTCACTGACACCATCAACTAAACAGAACCGACACTTGTATTACTTTTATGACACATGTATTAATACCTACTGTTCCCATCACATCCCGGGCCATCTGAAAAACCTCTTGAAATTCATAGAGGACTGAGCGGGGGGCAATGCATTTTCTCACAATACCAGAACAAAACAACAACAAAAAACCTTGTGGTTACACTAGTGCACACACAAATAGGGGGGGGGGGGGGGGGGAGATAACAAATGGCAGTGATTTCCACTTCCTTCAACACCCGTCCATTTGCATTTAGATGGAAAATGGAACAAGGCTATTTAGACAACTTTGGCCAAATGGAGGAGCAATGGTCAAAAGTTTTAATTCTTTTCTCTCAGCATCTTTATCAGGTGTATTAATACAGTCGCTGCTTGAATGATCCTGATTATCAGACATGGCCGTGAGTGAGCATCAATTTGAGTATCCGTGTTATGTTTTGTATATTTTCTAACACGATCAAACTTATGATAAGAGATCCAACCATCTAGTGAGGTATGTTTATGCCTTTAGGGAAAGTATTGTGTCTATTCAAAGAAAGTGCTGCAGCCAACAATGCCCATAAATCTTCCCATTCGGTCATTGTGTATCACTGCTCAGATGTTTGTTAGATAGCATGACCTTTCCATTATATATGGGGGGAAAAAACACATGCAGACCTCTGGGGGAGAAGTTTGAACTTTGAAGTCTTTATTTCACTTTATTTTATTATTCTTGAAATTTGTTAGCCGAGCTGACGAAGGGAGAGGAGAGGAGAGGAGGAAGGGATTTGAGGCGGAGTGAGGGATTTTAAAAAGGCTGCAGTCGACCTCATGTATCACTGCCGACCTGATCTGATCAGAAGCCAAAGAACCGTGAGGGACAAGTTTTTGCTCTGATTGATTGATGTGCCAAACAAAAAAAAAGGAGAGAAGAAAAAGTCAACTGGAAAAGAGATTCATGGCAAAGCGACAGAGCCTGACTGTGGAGTCTGCTTAGAGAATCATTCAGATCCTTTACTTGAGGAAAAGATGGCTATATCAGAATATAATAAGAGTATGAAAGAAATGTCAAAGAATAGAGAGTAAAATGTGAAAATATGGGATTAAAGTTTGGCCAAAAGTATTACTTTCACAACCATTTCATCTACACTGTACCTTTAAATGTGGAGGAATTGTTTTATTGTGCACATTATGCATCCATGAAGGAAATTAAAATGATTATATGCTTCATCAAATATAATCAGATTTATTCCACATTGTTTATATTTCATTCAACACTCTCAGACTTTCAACATGTTTTGTTTTTATTTTTTTAATATTCAGTATTTTCAAATGTTCTTTCAGGTTTCTCAAAATGTCTTTATTATCATTATTATTATTTTTCTTATTATAACTTTTTCTTACTTTCATTCAACATTCTTTGGCTTTAACCCTATTTTATCAATGTTCTTTCACCGTGTTCACTTTTTCATTAAATATTATTAAATTAAGTATATATATAAGTTTCATTCAAATATTCTTAGACATTCATTCAGTTTCTTCCAAATGTATTTTTATTAACTTTCATTCAATATTCTCACACTCTGTTTCCTCAGGTTTTAAACAATATTCTCAATACTCTACATCTTTTATATACAAGGAGACAGAAGCTGGCTTAGGAGAGCTACTTCACGAATGCAGGTAACAAGAAAACAAGTGGACCCATGGATATATCAAGAGAGGGGGTTAAATCCCATTGCAACAAATATTTAAGATAAGATAAAGTGAAACATCCCGAGGGAAATTTGTCTTGGGCAGTCGAGCAATACATGACGATAAAACACATAGTTGAAATAATACGTAATTGAAGAGACATGTTGGGGTAGTAGTAAAGCTCAGGGCCCCTCAGGTACTGAAACCCATAATTACTCATAGCTAGTTGATCATTTTTTTGCACACAGTCATCGATACAAACTCACCACAGATAATTGTGGCCTGCTAACCAATCATCACTTTCCCAGCTATCAAAATGAGGATTAAAACAGTCAATCATGACGCTTGTTATACAAACAACCAATCGGATAATGCTGCAGTCTGAGTGGAAACCTTGTAACTCCATATTTCACTTTGGATATACTAGATTTCCCAAAACAACTATTATCATCAACATCAAAAGAGCGGGTCAAGCCTTGCATCACATTTCTGTGCAGCCTGACAAAATGAAAGTGCTTCCTTTTTTTTGCTCTCCCATCATGAAGGGGCTCCTTCTCTGCTTAAGGTTCCCCTGGGCAGTCGTCCAGATTGGTCGTATAGTGGATCGAGTCGTGCTGACAAGACAATGCAGAGGTCAAAAAGGGCTGCATACAACTGCAAATGCATAATTTACCGAAATGAAACAAAATCCAGCGCTTCATTCAGGTCTGGTCTCGAAATGGCTCTTAATTTAACCCTCCTGTTGTCCTCGAGTCAAGGATGGAAGGAAAGAAGGAAAGAAGGAAAGAAGGAAAGAAGGAAAGAAGGAAAGAAGGATGGAAGGAAGGGAGGAAAGGAAAGAAGGAAGGAAGGGAGGAAGGAAGGGAGGAAGAAAGAAAGAAGGAAAGGAAGGAGGGAGGACGGAAGGAAGGAAGGAAGGAAGGGAAGGAAGGAAGGAAAGGAGGGAGGAAGGAAGGGAGGAAAGGAAAGAAGGAAGGGAGGAAGGAAAGGAAGGAAGGAAAGAAGGAGGGAATGAAATAAGGAAGGAGGAAAGGAATGAAGGAAGGAAGAAAGGAAGGAGGGAGGGAGGAAGGGGCATGGAGGAAGGAAGGAAGGGAAGGAGGGAAGGAAGGAAGGAAGGAAGGAAGGAAGGAAAAGAGGGAGGAAAGGAAGGAAGGGAGAAAGAAAGAAGGAAGGAATGGAGGCAGAAAGAAGGAAAGGAGGGAGGAAGGAAGGAAGGGAGGGAAGGAAGGAAGGAAAGGAGGGAGGAAGGAAGGTAGGAGGGAGGGAGGAAAGAAGGAACGAGGGAGGGAGGGAGAAAGGAAAAGAGGAAGGAAGGAACGGAGGAAGGTAGGGGGGAGGAAAGAAAGAGAGAAGGAGGGAGGGAGGACAGACAGGAGGAAAGAAGGAACAGTCAAACCAGACGAGATCAGAGTATCTTTGGTCTCTATAGCGACTGCTTTGAGTGAGTTCAGGTTACATCTATGGTTGAAAATGGTGAATAACATATTAGTGCTCAGTGATTCTCTCTTTTAGCTTTCTTGTTGTTCTCTCCACATAAAAAAAAAAAAAGCTACGCGGGTTAAACTGCATTTAATGAATCCTTTTAAAGTCTGGCTTTTTATTTGAGTGTCCGTCCTTGAAGTTGTGAGTTTGTCGGACGGTGTCACAGTGATTACATCGACCACACTTGAAAAAAGCCTTTGCGGTCTGAGATTGAGCCAAGTACCCTTTTTGTCCCCCCAGTAAATAGTAATAGTGGGCCA
Organism: Scomber scombrus; assembly: GCF_963691925.1. Lineage (NCBI taxonomy): Eukaryota > Metazoa > Chordata > Actinopteri > Scombriformes > Scombridae > Scomber > Scomber scombrus. The sequence goes on along the minus strand of NC_084987.1, from coordinate 4,334,110 downwards.
ACTTGTCTCCTATAGTAAGTGAACACACTCACTTTCCTGACTGCACCTGAGTCAACAACACAATAAACAGCAGCGTTGGTGTATCTGTGAGCTGGCTGCACTTGATTGTACGAGACTTGAAGAAGACAGTGAGTTGAAAGGCGTAAAACCCATTTATTAACCTTTGTGTCGTCCTCCCGGATCAAATTGACCCCATCTGTTTTGACTGTTCCTTCTCTCCTCCCTTCCTTCCTTCCTTCCTTCCTTCCGTCTGTCCTTCCTCCCTCCATCCTTCTCTCTTTCTTTTCTTCCTTCTTTCCTCCCTCCATCCCCTTTGCTTCCTTCCTTCCTTTTGTCCTTCCTTCTTTCCTTACTTCCTTTCCTTCCTTCCTCCCTCCCTCCTTCTCTTTCTTTCCTCCCCCCTACCTTCCTCTTTTCCTTTCTCCCTCCCTCCCTCCTACCATTCTTCCTTCCTCCTTTCCTTCCTTCTTCCGTCCTCCCTCACTCTCTCCCTCCCTCCTATCCTTTCCTTCCTTCTTCCTCCCTTCCTTCCTCCTTCCTCCCTCCCTCCTTTCCTTCCTTCTTCCTCCCTTCCTTTCCTTCCTTCTTCCTCCTTTCCTTCCTTCCTCCCTCCCTCCTTTCCTCCCTTCTTCCTCCCTTCTTTCCCTTGAAAGGGAAAAAGGCTGTTTTTAGTTTTTGCAAAGTATGTCTCAGTATTTTTTGGTTGTTATTTATAAATCACAAAGAAAAGTACAAGACCCTTTTTTTGTCTCATTTTAAAACTTTTAATCCATATTCTGAACATTTCCATAATTACATTCAGAGCTTCACTCAGTGTTCTTAAACTTCTCTGTAAAGTCATTTTCTTAAACTTCCACCCGATGTTCTTAAACTTTCATTCACTTTTCTCAAATTTGTATTCAGTTGTGTACTAACTTGAACTCAATATTCTAAGACTTTAACTCTTTAATTCTCAAATTTCATTCAATATGTAAACTTTTAATTATATACACGAGCATGAAGTTGAATTCAATATTCTCACTGAGTTTTCTCAAATTCCTCTTTTATTTATTTCCTGCTTTCATTTAGTCAGATTTGAATCCATTTTCTATGAATTCTTTGATATGTTTTTCTTATAAGTAGGGGAGACCGGGGCTTGTTGTCACACGGGTAAGTTGCAATGATCTTCTCCACCAGAGCACGCAACTAAAAAGTGGAAATACTAGTTTTCTTCCTTTACATGGTCAGGTGTCATGTCCTGTCTGAGAAGAGAATAGCACATTGTGAGCTGAGATGAGCACCAATTAACAATTTTGCACAACCCAAAGTAAAAAATATCAACTTGATATATTTCAAAATAAGCTTCTTTCAGGTAAAAATTGATTGCCTATAACTCTGCACTGACCATAGACTGTATATAAAATGGACGTAACATCCGTGACGTCACCCATTGGTTTGGGGACTGCTGCTTGGAAGCGAATAGTATCGGATCTGAGCAGCGCCATCTTGAAAATTTCCGGTGCATGCCGGGTAAAATAAAAACACAGATTCTACTTATATGGGCATCAGGAGGGGCATGAGGCGCCCTCCTGAACCTGTGAACCAATCAACCTGTCAATCACGACGTAGCCACGCCCTAATGCATACCCTGCTTTATCGTCAAATATAAAATCAGGAAGGCAAAAATGTCACAAATGAACATCATACTGCATTGAAGAAGGCTTTAAACTAGCGATTGAGACCATAAACACATTTTGAAAACGTTTACTGAGGTTAGAAATCAAGTGAGAAGTTGGTGAATTCTCCATTGACTTGTATAGAGACGGAAATCCTTTTGACACCAAAACGGTCGCCCCCTGGTGGCCTTTTGATAGAATGCAGTTTTAAGTTACTTCCGCTTTGACATCATTTCAGGGGACTGGAACTCCCTGCCTGGCACTGACACAAAATATGAAAATGACATGAATACAAAATATATACCTGACACTTTGGTCTTTCATCTGGTACACTTTATAAAAAAATATGATGTATTGATTCCAAGAAATATATAAGAGTGTAAAACGTGTGACAACAAGCCCCGGTCTCCCCTATATTTTTTTTATATCGTAGCATGCCTGTTTGGTAGCTAAATCTATTACAACACATCACATTTTCCATGTCGAATCTAATTCTGAATAGCTTTAACAATTCAGTGTAGCTGTGAGATAAATGCAGCAGGCTGAAGAAGAGTCAGATGTTTCCCTGTGAAATGCGTTGCGGTTGTATAAAAAAAAAAAAGGAAATTCTCTGCTGACCAACCACCAGGGTAGAAATAGGAGCCATTATCTGAGCTGCAATTATACACCCGACACGAGCAGAAATTGGACAGTTTGTGTAATTTATGGTTCGCGGGAGCTGCTCACCTCCGGGGAGGAAAGCAATGGATGTGGGCATCATGTAAATGCAGCGAGTTAATAGAACACGGTGCTTAAGGAGCCTGAGTGTGTAAACACCACAGCATTCACCGGTGACCGTACCACCATGGGAGTTTGATGATGAATGCCGCTAATAGGTCGAGGCAGTTCTCCTTGCAGCACATGCACACACACAGTCGCCCACACACACAGACACACACACACACACACACACACACACACACGTAGTTCTTATAGGTGCCTGCCTGGTATCGATCCCTCTGACATACTGCTTCACCACGGCTTAAATGAGAGCAGTCAATAGCAGAGCTGTCTCTGAGATGGCCCCGAGTGTTACTGCAGTGGAATGAATAGTTGTTGAATGAGGAAGGAAGGGAGGGAAAGATTTTTTATTTTTTTTTTGTTAACAAAAACGGAGGAAAATCATGTAACTGCAGCCTGAAGAGGAAAATCCACATCTATTGATTGCTGTGTCTATTCTGCAAACACAGACAATCTGAATGTTTCATCTTTTTATTTATTTAGATGGAGAGAGTTTTTTGAGCTTTTCAGCTTTCACTTTAAAAATGAAAGACAGACATTCAGCCACTGATTGTCTTTGCCTGTTATAACTAACACATTTTTATTAACACTAAATCCTTCAGTGTTTCTTCTGCACTTTGATATCGTTCACTTGACACACAGACAAGCTCAGAACATGAGGAAATCATATGTTTGGTGACAATATCAAGACAGCAGTAATATTGTCCAATGGAGATAAATAGTAGATTGGAAAGTCAGTTTAATGTGTTTCTCGGTTTTGTCCAACAGTCCTCTAAATTTGGATTAAAGCACATCATTTTGCACCACACTGGGCCTCATGCAAGAACTGCTCCTATGAACAGATTAGCTCATAATTAGAACGAACTGCAGGAGTGTTATAAGAAAGTTTGTGGACTTAGAATGGGGAAAACCTTAGTCTAAGTCTGAATGAATTTGAAATTAAAATATTATACAGAGGCTCATCTCGCTGCGCTGTAAGACAGAGCGGTTCAGCAGGTCTTTTGTACCTGCAATGCGCAATATTATTCTTCCTCCTAACTATCTCACATTGTCATTTTCTTGCATATTTATTGAGTTTTTAAGGTTGTTTGTGTATTTATTTATTTTTTTATGTGTCTGAATGAGCTACTGAATACCTGAATTTCTCAAGGAGATGAATAAAGTATCTATCTATTCATCTATCTATCGAGAAATAAACCAAAACGGATTCTACTTACATGGGCATCAGGAGGAGCATGAGGCGCCCTCCTGAACCTGTGAACCAATCAACCTGTCAATCACGACGTAGCCACGCCCTAATGCATACCCTGCTTTATCGTCACATATAAAATCAGGGAGGCCAAAATGTCCCAAATGAACATCATACTGCATTGAAGAAGGCTTTAAACTAGCGATTGAGACCATAAACACATTTTGAAAACGTTTACTGAGGTTAGAAATCAAGTGAGAAGTGGTGAATTCTCCATTGACTTGTATAGAAGACGGAAGTCCTTTTGACACCAAAACGGTCGCCCCCTGGTGGCCTTTTGATAAAATGCAGCTTTAAGTTACTTCCGCGTTGGCCTTATTTCAGAGGACTGGAACTCCCCGCCTGTGTTCACCACATCGTCATCATCATAGCTGCCAGTTTACGGAGAGTTTTTTGGGGTTTTTTTTATTGTCGTATTTTGATGCAGCAACTTCAACATTTCACTTCTACATGTTTTTTGTGAAGAGGCGCCTCAGGGTGTTTC
>NC_084987.1:4220060-4329742 GCF_963691925.1 Scomber scombrus | reverse complement strand
GACTTTAACATCTGAGAACTTTGTGTTTTTGTTAAATAAGGAAGATAAAGGATTCTGCAGGGGGAAATAAAGTTAATATTCCTCAAAGAAAGTATCACAATATTAGTCTCAGCACTCATGAAAAGTATCAGCAATATTTATTTTTTTTAATTCAACAATATACCGAGCGGTAGTCGTGCACTGATAAAGTAAAATGTATGAATCATCCTGTGTTAAAGATAATAATGTCTGATTTACTTCAGAGTTTGTTTACATTTGTGCTGCTGTGTTATTAAAGCTTCGGTATCTGAAAGTGGGATTTAACAAACTACACACTTTATCACTCGAAACTGCATTTCCACAGTTTCCTGCTTTAACCTTTGTGTCGTCCTCCTGGGTCAAATTGACCCCGTCTGTTTTGACTGTTCTTCTTTCCTCCCTTCCTTCCATCCGTCTGTCCTTCCTCCCTCCCTCCTTCTCTCTTTCTTTCCTTTCTGCCTCCTTCTCTCTTTCCTCCCTTCCTTCCTCCACCCCCTTTCCTTCCTTCCTTCTGTCCTTCCTTCCTCCCTCCCTCCCTCCTTATTTCCTTCCCTCCTTCCTTCCTTCCTCCCTTCCTTCTTTCCTCCCTCCCTCCTTCTCTCTTTCTTTTCTCCCCCCTACCTTCCTCCCTTCGTTCTTTCCTCTGTCCTTCTTTCCTTCTTCCTCCCTTCCTTTTTCCCTCCCTCCTTCCTTCCTTCTTTCCTCCATCCCTCCTAGCTTCTTTCCTTCCTTATTTCCTCCGTCCTCCCTCCCTCCCTCCCTCCCTCCTTTCCCTCCTTCTTTCCTTCCTTCTTCCTCCTTTCCTTCCTTGACTCAAGGACAACAGGAGGGTTAAATGTGTTTTTTTTATTTAGCATTCACTAATTGTTTTCCCAATATATCAATTTTGAGGCATGTGCTTTTTTTTCTCCATTCACTAAGCTTAAAACCTTTTTTTTTTTTTACTTATTTGATACCATAAAAGTAAGGATGTTAAATCAAATATATTGATATATCTGTGTTATGCAAGGATGTTTGATAGATGAGTAACTCCACACATGCCCTTAAAACCAGAATACTTTAGATCCACACAAAAAACTTCAGAACTCGACATAATTTTGGGACCTGAAAAAACAGGGTTACAGGCTATTAAAAAATCATTTAATCAAGTGTGAAATCCTTTCAGACAGGAGCCCAACCAGACACCGTTGAAGCTCTACACGTAAAGTGCTGCATTCGATTCCTGGGATGTGGAAACCAGGCTAACTGTTAACCTAATTAACGTGACTTCTCTCCCTCCTGTGATTTACTAAAAATCAGAGGGTGCTAATTTCACCCGGCACTGCATAAGCTACCTTAGAGCCTAGATATAGTGTTTTCCTATAGCTCATTATCATGCACTAAAGTAACTGCTGTGTGTTTCAGTGATGTGTGCTTTTGGCTGAAAGGAAGCAAATGAAGAGGAAGTCCATTTCAGAGGAGTGTGTTACCTTTTTTTTAATCCACTGTAAACCTATTGAGCAAAAAATGTCTTACACCTTGTTTGAAGTTCATAAATGAATGAGTCAGGCATGTTTCAATTCACCTCTGTGGTCATTTTTTTTTGGGAGTTTGAAGTTTGTATTGCTGCTACGCTGAATTACAGATGATGCAATTATTTTGTCACAGTCTGTCATAATGCGTTGCTTTCATGTAGCATATTGCCAGAAAATCACATTAGAGTTGGGGGTTTTTTACGCTTTACCACATGCACAGAGAAGGAGTATCACTATAAAGTAAAAATTCTGAGTTTGCTGACCTCGTTGACTGCAAACCAGAGAGGAAATACTCAAAGGAAAGGAGCAAATCTGTACTGTTACTTGGGTGTGAAACACTTGTATTAATGTCTACATACATTTAGATGTGTACTTCAGTATACTGGAACATTTATGCAATGATAAAAAATGGCTTATAGGGAGAACTAAAATCAGTCAATACGCAATACAGATGTATAGGGCTGGGTATTGTTTATAAAATGACGATACCAGTACCAATCCAAGTACCCTTAACCTTCGTGTCGTCCTCCCGGGTCAAATTTACCCCGTCTGTTTTGACTGTTCCTTCTTTCCTTCCTTCTTTCCTCCCTTCCTTCGTCCGTCCTTCCTTCCTCCCTCCTTCTCCCTTTCTTTCCTTCCTCTCTCTTTCCTCCCTTCTTCCGTCCTTCCTTCCTCCCTCCTTCTCCCTTTCTTTCCTTCCTCTCTCTTTCCTCCCTTCCTTCTGTCCTTCCTTCCTCCCTCCCTTCCTTCTTTCCTCCCCCTACTTTCCTCCCTTCCTCTTTTCCTTTCTCCCTCCCTCCTACCTTTCTTCCTACTTCCTTTCCTTTCCTTCCTCCCTTCCTTCTTTCCTTTCCTCCCTTCCTTCCTCCCTCCTTACTTCCCTCTTTCCTTCCTCCCTCCTTTCCTTCCTTCTTCCATTCTCCTTACTCCCTTCATTTCCTTCCTCCCTTCTTCCTCCCTTCCATCCTTCCTTCTTCCTCCCTTCCTACCTTGACTCGAGGACAACAGGAGGGTTAAAATGATACTGATACCAATTGAGTACTTCATTCCTTACCTGTCATGTAAATAGAAGCATTAAATTGTATATAATGTCACCACTTCACATCTAAATGATTTGATTTTATACATAAAATATGATATTCTCATTCGCTTGTGTTGATTGGCTGTGAGCAAGTCCACACAAATAGTCATATTTTCTAGCTCTGGGTGCAAAAATGATCGATTGCAGGTATCGCTTGACAGGAGATGTTTTGATATAACTTGGTATCGATTTATTTCGGTGAATACCTTAAAGCAGGGGTGTCAAACATGCGGCCCGCGGGCCAGAACCGGCCCGCCGATGGGTCTAATCCGCCCCGCTTTCCTTCCTGTGTTCTTTTCCTTCCTTCCATCTGCCCTACCTACCTTCCTTTTTTTGTTTCTTCCTTCCTCCCTTTCTTCCTTCTATCTTTCCTTCCATCTGTCCTTCCTCCCTTCCTTTCTTCGTTCCTTCCCTCCATCTGTCCTTCCTCCCTTCTGTCCTTCCTTCCATCTGTCCTTCCTCCCTTCCGTCCTTCCTTCCTTCTTCCCTTTATTCTGTCTGTCTTTCCTTCTTTCCTTCCTTCCTTCCGTCTGTCTGTCCGTCCTTCCTTCCTTTCTTCCCCACTTCCTTCTGTCTATCTTATCTTCCTTACCTTCTTATTTCCTTCCTTCCTTCCTTCCATCTTTTTAATGATCCGGCCCACATGAGATCAAATTGGTCTGTATGTGGCCCTTGAATAAAAATGAGTTTGACACCCCTGCCTTAAAGGTATCGAGTACCGATAACCAGCCCTAGTGATGGAGTATACTGGATGTGCTTTGTTAGCAGTGAAGTCTGCACATATGATCAGAACTGCAGGTTTAGTATGAAATACATTAAAGCAAAAATAATTGGTATAATGTGAGAGGTGTTTGTGGTGATGAATCTACAGGGAGTTATCAGTGACTGCAGCTCCTCTTGGCTTTATGGAGCTTTATATGGAGTTTCATCTCATTGTTTAGCTGTCTGGCTGCAACTTTACTGTTCTGGTTCACTCTCAGCGCTCTCATAGCGTTGTTTTCAGAGAAGAAGCTATAAAAATCCACTGTGCACTATCTGCTCAGCACCAAACAGCAAACAGACACAGTTATCTGTAGACTAGCTGGTGAACATAGTGGAGCATTTAACAGCTAAAGAGCCAGATATTTCCCTCAGGAGTTGGTAGAGAGCAAAAACAGAGATAAAAGAGAGATAATACTGGACTTACATTCAGCAGGTGGACAGAAACACGACTCCTAATGAATGATAATGTTGCTTCGTAACAGCTGGATGTGGAAATAAGCAACTGATTAACTAACATTTTCAAGCTTTCAACTAAAAAGGTGATGATGTGTCAGTGTTGTGTTCACAGCTTGTTACGCTGCCCCCTAGTGGCAAAAAGATCAGTTACTATATGTTTAAATAAATCATATCTGTGTATCAGATAAATATGATTATGAGGAACTTTATAGAAAATTCACACACACACAAACACACACACTTGTTGATAGAAATTTTATCGTATTTAATTCGTCCCACCTTTGAACTATTTTTGCCTTGTTTTCCAGGTTCTGTAAGAGGCGCTTGTAAGATATCTCCGTATATCACCAGAAAATAATACTGGAAGCTCCATCAGTCAACTCCACTATCTATTCCCAGTCAGTTTCCATGGCCCAGCTCCAGACTGTGTACCTGATGATATCAGAAGTTTGAGTCTTCGCACTCTGGTTTTTGGCTTTAGGAGAATCTCTCACAGTCACATATATCGATTTTTAGTGTACGAGCATGCAGGAATAACATCAAAAAAAAATCTTAAACGTGTGCATTTCAGTGGATTTATAGGCCAGGATCAAGCTCCTCTCACCGAGCCTGATAAAAGACCGTTGACCTTAACTGGTGAGAACAGAGAAAAATAAAAAGCAAGAGCCTTTAAAACTATCCTGCAAACTGCAGCAAGTTAGTAAAAAAAAAAAGAATAAAGAAAGCTTGTATATGTTTTGATCTGGAATGGTAAAAACGTTGCCCTGTTAAGGTCAAACTTCTTTGTGTGTTTCCTCTATACGTCTGGAGAGGCTGCAGAGTAATTAAAATGCGGCATGAGAGTTTGGAGCAAACAAAAACAGATTCGGGAGAGAAAGAGTACACTCATGAATAATTCAAACTGTTAGTCTTTCAGCAAACACCACTTTATAATTAACTATGAGTGTAAGAAAATAAAGCTTGCCAAGAACGTGTTGATACTGACAATGTTGCCGAATCAATTACGAAAAACAGAAGAGCGGAAACGTGCAGAAAGGAGAAGTGTCAAATACAATCAGATATATGGTTTAAGGTACTTTGCATGATAAAGATGCACAAAAACAACAATTCATGTGAAAAATGGTTTGTTTTGAATCCTCAGACACTGAGGAGCGGCTCTAATTATATTCCTGTTCCTCTTTTGAAATGAAGCAAGTAAAAAAAATAAAGAAATAAATACAAAAAATCAATGGCTGTCTCGATAGATATGAAAATTAAGGGGGGGGGGGGGGGGGGGGGGGGGGGATCAATTGCATTGACGTAATCCGAGGGAGTAAGTGTTCTTCCACTTGGTTTTCGGAAAAAGTGCTGAAAGAAATCTTTAAACCCGAATGAAACGTCTACAGCACGAGCAGCACGGAGGAAGTGAGACTCTCGCTATCAGAGAGGATTTTTATCGATAAATGACATCATTCCATTACGAACCGACTCCACAGTACTGTCGGTATTCAACTTGTCTTTTAAATGGACCCGAACAGCTCACTGACACTTTGGTTGTTTAACCCTCACATACTGTTCATATTCTGACTCATATTTAGTCTTTACATCAGCTCACAGTCATAAATCTCCTGTCAGTCCTTCTGTTTGATGACTTTTATGGGAGAAAAAAGACATTTTATGGTCCAAGAGAGGATTTTATAGAATATAATGAATACAACAACATGTTTGAATGCTGATATTTGAATTTGTTTAATAAGCACAGGTCGAATTTGTACATTTCCATACATGAAAATGTGTGTCAACGGCATAAAAATTCAAAAATGATGATTTTATTACCATTTTTCAACCCTGTGGGGTCACATTACGACACTTCTATGGCTAAAAGAAATGTTTTTCTGTGTTTTTACACTCTCTCAAATGTTAAAATGGGTTAAATCTGACCATGAATAGTATGTAAAGGTTATAATTTTATAAAAGTCAAATGAGGATCTGTTGATACTGTCATTAAAACATCCGGACATGTATAAAACTAGTTTGCTGGATTTGAAATATCAAATTAATAATTAACTGACACTAGTTATAACTACTGTGTTTATTCCAAAGTCTGATGTATCTTATTAATTGACTCGATCCCTCACACACAGTCCTGCTGTCTGAAATACTCCTAGTGCCTCAATCGTAATCAATATTAACGATTCAACAAGAAATTAGTCGTGTAACTGAGACGTCTGGGTTTCAAAACTCTGCTGTTGGTTTTCTTTGTTTGTTTTTGTTAGTAGGAAGAAAACATGTCAGGTTTGCTTTTCTCATTTGTTTATATGTTTGATTGATTGATTGATTGATTGATTGATTGAATGAGATTTTTATCATTGTATCATGCATATGAATTTGCTCAGTCTACATTACAACACATCACAAATACATAGACACCAGGGTTAAAGTACAGTGTACGACTTTTCAAATAACAACAATAAGATCAACAAGATTAAAGAATTAAATAAGGTAACAAAAGCTTCTTTCATAATCAGATCAACATTATCCAGCATTAATAATCAATACAGATTTGAAAAAGTGGGAAAATAAAACTAAAAAATAATCAGACAAAGTATTAATTGAAGAGTCCATCTTGCCTGCTTTTCTAGGCTTTTGCCACAAAACCTACATCATTTTCATATTTTCATAATTCTGTTGGAAACTTAAGTGAACCTAGATGTCATATTACGTTTCACATTATCATTGTATAAATATACATATTAGTACTATACTATAGCACACATGTCATAAAAGTTTATTAACACTTTAAAGGTGGGGTTTGTAATGTTGGAAAGCTAGCAAGAGAGCTAGCAAGATTTGAGAATATCACCTCCTCTTGCCTCCTCTAATGGCGCTTTTCCACTACACCGTTCCAGCACGACTCGACTCGACTCGCCTCGGTTCTTTTTGCGTTTCCACTAGGGAAAGTACCTGTACCTGGTCCTTTTTTAGTACCTGCTCTGGTGAGGTTCCAAGCGAGCCAAGCCGGTACTAAATGTGACGTCGACACACTGCTGGCCGCTGATTGGTAGTTGTCGCTGGAAGCGTCATGAGCCGTACCACACAAGAATCAAACCCGGCATTTTTAAATAAGCGTTACAGCGTTACAACCATAGTTACAGCCATACGGCTCAATTTTCTTGCTTTGTGTGTGACAAAAAGCCACATACAGCAGCAAGTACACCACTGCCTCAATGTCCTCCATTGTTTATGTGTTTTGTGTCGCGTATAAAACGAAGTCAAGGCAGTTTCGCGGAGCCGTGCTATGACGACCCCGCCCACGTTGAGTAGGTACTTTTTTGTAATGGAAAAGGAACCGTGCCGAGTCGAGGCGAGTCGTGCTGAAACTGTGTAGTGGAAAAGCGCCATAAGTTCCACCCCGCTGCTCCCCCTCCCGTCAGTGAGTCTGTCTAAGCCACGCCCACAAACTCTGTAGTTCTGCAGAGAAGTGTGCTGTTTTTTTTCTGGCAACAGCGACAGGTGAAGACTGTGCACGCGCGAAGTAGGCAGGGAGAGAGAGGGCGGGCGGATGCAGAACTAGACATGAAGGCACCTGATTGGTTTTTGCTTTTCGGTGCGAAGAGCATGGATTGGTCGGAGTTTTATCAGTCCTGTGGCTGCCACAGAGGTCTGATTTATTCCGTTCCTTTTTCTAAAGACATAATGTATTGATACCTCTGATAATAGAAGGACCATTTCACCCAGTATAACAACAAGTGCTTCTGAACAACATAACATACCCTACCTTTAAGTGAAGACATCACATCAGTTTTTAAAGGTATGCATCATTTCTTTTTTAATTCCTGTGTACTTAAATACAAAATTGCCTTTTTAATTGTGTGTTTGATAAAATATAATCTACAGCAAATTGTTACCTATATAAATATATTGCTTCCCTTATGTACTGTAATATAGTTTGGGAAAGATGTCCAACACGGCTGTCATAACATTATATACATAACATTTCATCTAGTAACATAGTGATGTCTGCTCCCGTTTCCTCTGCTCACATTTCATAAATGTCATAATGAGATCTTTTATGAGTCCATGATTAAAAATTATAATCAGACCCTGACACAGCCTGGAGGCACAAAAATTGGAGAGTTAATGTTTGGATGATGGGCTCTGATGTTTTCCAGTATAGCGCAATCTTTCCAGGAAATAAATGGCTACACAAATAAAGAGACAGCAGTGTTTGAGATTAGGATCATGTGTGCAGCGCGGTACACAGTGACTCATCGCCTCGGCACTGTGAATTTCTCTCAGCTCTGTCCAAATGTTACTCTGAATAACAAGCAATACAGAAAAAAAACAGAAAAATAACATCCAATTCAGCAAAACTGCATAAAAGCAATTCATATTTCCCTCAGACTGACACATAAATTGACTGAGCTGAACAGGTGGTCTAACTTCATCTAACACTGTGCCATCTCCACGCCGAGGGAGTAATTAAGGAAATCACCTCGTAAAAAAAAAAAGGCACAAGAGGCCGGAGCATTGGCCCGTCCCGCTGATTGTTTGTGAGAGCCGGTCCCCCGCGGTCACACTTCACAGTCACACCAACAAATGGCTATTTTACATCGTAGCTTGAAATTGAGGATAATGTGATTGCTGACATGTGAGATGAACCTCGGCCTTCTGGGGTGACACACGATGAAGCCTCGGTGATAAACAACATTATTTTTTTCACCCCACAAAAATTCAAGAAAACAGAACAACCCAAAGAGTATCAAGTCCTTAACTTTGAAGTCTCACTGAAATTAAATAGCTTTTTTTTTTTGTCTGTTCACATACCTGCTACATGTGCTGTTTTCCTCTGAGAAGCTATCTTAGTTTTTTTAATTTAGCACCTGCAAATTTTAAGAAAGCTGTAAATATCCTTATGGATTATCTTTGTAAACAACCCACTAATCCTAGTTTACATTTTTCTTCGTGCAATTGTTCAGCATATATGTCAATCTGCTATCTTCGGAAATCTTATTCCCTCTTTTGACCCTCGTTTTAATAATATTAGTTTTCTCTTTTTTCTTGATTAATGTAACCCTTGCATTGGAGAGTGCCTTTGCTTGAGCCCCACTGAGGGTATTTAGCACTTCTGCCTCACATCTTAAATTGCTTATATGTATATAATCTGTATTATTTGTATATGTGTAAACTAATAAAAATAGTCTTTGCAGATGGAGATCTTATTTAGAAATGAAATTGTTGCATATAGCAATAATATGGAGTTCAATCATGGGCAGAGCAGATGGTCACACTGAGCCTGATTGCATCCTGATATACAACTAGAGCCACAGACTGTTAACTACAACCCACATTTGTTTTCCTGCAAAACTCTCCTTATTTTCTAACTTACAAATATGCACACACATCTTGTCCTGCACCTTAGCTTGTTGAACGAGCCACCAAACAAACCTTCACCGGGGGAAAAATGTGTTGCTAACGTCAGTTAGCAGGCTAAATAGCCAATTAGTGGCTCAGGTGCAGCACATTAAGAAGAACCTCTGCCTCTGGGTGACACACTGAAGCCTCAGTGATAAACAATTATTTTTTTACCCACAAAACTTCAAGAAAACAGAACAACCGACTGCTTCAAGTCCTTAACTTTGAAGTCTAACTGAAATTAAATAGTTGTTTTTATTGTCTGCTCACATACGTGTGCTGTAAAAAAAATAATAAATCCGAAACCAGAATCTATATTTAGTTCTCCGTCTTTGTACATGGAGACCTTATATTGAAACTAAACCTTTGCATTAAGCAATAACGTGATGTTCTATCATTGGCAGAGCAGATGGTCACACTGAGCCTGATTGCATCCTGATATACAACAAGAGCCACAGACGCTGAACAACAACCCGTATTAGCTTTCCTGCTAAAGTGTCCTTATTATCTAACGTACAAAAACATAAACACACAGCTTGTTGAATGAGCCACGAAAAAAATCAGTTTGCAGGATAAATAGTCAATTAGCGGCTCAGCTGCAGCACATTAACAGCATGTAAACATACCTGCACTTCAGAGCCGCTATGTGCTAGTTTGGCTCTTATCCTTCAATACCACTGCTAAGAATAAAGTGTCTGTCCAATGATTTATAGCTACATTGCAAGTTTGTTTAATTTGTGTCTCGTTCTCCACAGTGGCAATCTGGTAGCCTGCTAGCTGCTATCAATCAAATACAGACACTGACACTGACACTGCCCATCCAGCAAAAAGGAGCATTTCTGTATATTCCTCAGATACCTTTTTTCCCCCTTCTTCTTAATAATAAGAATATATGTTCACTGCAATCAGTATTTTATGTAATATCAATGTATGAAATGACAGTGTGTTGTAATGTGTTGGTAGTGAATCTACAGAGAATTATCAACGACTCTGCAGCTCCCCTCCGTGTTATGGAGCTTTAAAGCAAGTTTCAGTTTAGTGTTTAGCTGTCCGGTTGCAACTTTACTGTTTTGGGTCACTCTCAGTACTCTCATAGCATTGTTTTCAGCCACAGCTGGCTCTAAAAATGGCAAATAGACAGTCAGCTGTAGACTAGCTGGGGAACATAGTGGAGCATTTAGCAGATAAAGAGCCAGATATTTCCCTCAGGAGTTGGTAGAGAGTAAAAAAAAGAGATAAAAGAGAGTGAATATAGGACTTAAATTCACTAGGTCGACAGAAACATGACCAGTGGTGGTTCTACCTTGTACGGCGCCCCCCTATAGATAGATAGAACCATAAATACTAAAATTATATACAATCATAACAATCACAAATTCCAAAAACGAAATACGAAGAATAGAAACTATTCTAGTATATGAATAAAATCAAATGAAGAATCAAATTATCACAAATTATAACATATTACTAATAAAAAAAACAGTAATGAAAGTAAATTGCACAAATCCTACATCACACAAATAAACACACTATCTGTGAAATGAGGTACAGTGCACACACAGAATGGAGAGTATTGTCTCTAAATTGTGGTTTATTTGGTAGTGTGACAAATTCAAATTTTAATTTTTGCATCATTAGACTATCATACAAAATTAGGTGCACTAGATCCCCCCCTCCCCCGCTCCTCCTACCTCAGGCTTTCAATAGAGACAACTGAGGTCAACCTACCACTGCCCCTCAAAAGCTAGAATGAGGGCGCCACCACAACAAGATTATTTGACCCACACAGTGATGTTATAAAAAGAAGACGTGACGTGCAAATGCTGCTCCGTAACTGCTGGATGTGGAAATAACCAACTGTTTGCTAACAAGTACAACAGATCAATTTAAAAACATGTTCTGCTGCCCCGAAGTGTACAAAAATTCAGTTGGAGTTGAATCTTGTCAACACAATGATGATATACAATTATGATACAACATTGTAACTTCTGAATTCAAGTATATTTTGTTGGATGTAAGTTCTTTTGTAAATCTTGAGGCTGAATAAGTGGCTCTTAACGTAAGAAATTGCAGAGTACAGTAGAAGAAACTTGCTAATTACTAGTCCCAAACAGTTTCCCCTGACTAATCTAAATTCTGCAAGTTCTCTTCACTCCACAGGGAGTTTCTCCAGGTAACTCAGCTTGATCACCATATTGACTTTGCAGCATACAAGAAAGGGCTCCCATTTATCTTGATTAGGCCTCAACATCTGTTCAGCCTTGGCCATCAAAGTGTCATTGAGCGGTAGCCTTGCTGAGCCCGCTCCGCATACACAAAGAAAATGGAGGTCTGTGTCAGTAGGTAAAAAAGTGAATTGTAAAACACTCATCCATATGACCGCAGGATCTTCTCCGCGCTGCTGATGTGCATGGAGATCAATACCATTGATCGGTCCCCGCTGCTCTGAAGGGAATTAGCATTTCAAAAGGATCTCTATACAACTGTGATATTACATCAACCTGAGGGTTTCTCCATCAAAAGGTGAGACACGTCTAAGCCTTGACCTGTGATCTTTGTGCTTCAGCAGAGACAGACTGTTCCAAACACAGTATGGCTTTAAAGCCCGGTCGCCGTGGAAACCTCTGCATTACGGAGCGCCGAGTCTCAGTCATATATATATATATACAGGCATGGATGGTGGTGTGCCTGCACTGCCTTTATCCCTTTGACCCTCGCTAGATTGCTCTTATTTCCCATGGTTCAAAGAGCCAGGCCCTCTTGATATCTGAAATTAGATGTCAGAGTCTCTCTAGCGAAGGTGTATATTGCTTCACTTGGTTTGTAACCTCAACGAAAATGCTCTCGACTCCGCTTCAGGGGCTGATATCATTAGAGCTTTATTGCTTTCATGAGGATCATACAGAAGTGAAGACGGCATTTTTTTTTTTAAAGCACTAAATGTTAGTCAATCAAAAGCTTTCTGAGACTTTGGATTTTTTCTTTCTTTCTGTGTCTTTATGTTTAATCACTGCAATATCTGAAACTAATAGTCATTACCCTTCACAATATTTTAAATAAAATGATCCTTCCTTGGTGCATTTCTTATCAAGTAATGCTTTCGGAAGTTCAGGGCCACTGTTTCACACCCTTAAAACTTGACGCGATCATAGATGACATCTTGAAAATTTGATATTCGCAGCGCAGGTTCACCTGTCTGCAGCCATTTCCTCAAATTTCTGACACACAACGAGGATGCTCCCACAGCTCTCTGTAAGTTCTGGAAAAATCTTCATCTTCATCAACTTTAAAGTGGCAATCCATGAATCCGTCTTCATTCCTGTGTCGCTTTGGTTCCTTTGGGCTCCGGTTCACAGAGGTCAAGTCTAAATCAATTACCGTCCATTTTTTACCCTCCAATTTCCTCGTCTGCTTTGTCTCGGTCAGCCATTAAGTTATTGCAGTTTCTGATTAGATGATAGCTACCTTTTGTTAACTGCTTTTTTTTTTATTATAATGTTACTTCCTTCCTTTAATACTTTAATGCTTCCTTCCATTTTAATAATGTAGCTGTGGTTTAAATTGTTACTTCTTTTCTTTTTTATCTATTTTTATCTATTAAGAGCTTTGATTGGGATTTTGTGCATGAAAATGTACCACAGTTTAATATTACTGTCATTCATATCAACTTCTACTTAGTTCTTACTTTCTGTTTTTGTACTCTAAGTAAAATTGAAATATGAAAAGTTAGAGTTTCCTGCACTTAAAAAAGATGTGCATGATGAATATGTTTAGGCTTTAAAAAATGCATTGCAGTATAATCATCATATGTAAAGCCTTCTGAGAAAGAAAGGTGATATTTGGTTGTATGAATAAAGCTTTGCAGAGCATGCTGTTTGTTTTCTTTTACACAGCTGTACTTGTTTACAGTTACACTAAGAACAGGAAAAAGACCCCTAAAGAGCCGTAAACCTATAGTAAGAGCTCTGGATATAGTGGATAGAGAAGGGACTTGAACAGCAGCACAGCAGGGATGTTTCCAGTTTAAACTTTGTGTCGTCCTCCCGGGTCAAATTGACCCCGTCTGTTTTGACGGTTCCTTCTTTCCTCCCTTCCTTCCTTCCGTCTGTCCTTCCTCATCCCCTTTTCTTCCTTCCTTCCTTCCTTCCTTCCTTCCTTCCTTCCTTCCTTCCCTTCCTCCCTTCCTTCTATCCTTTCCTTCCTCCCTCCTTCCTACCTTCCTTTGTTCCCTCCTGTCCTTCCTTCCCTCCTTCCTCTCTCCTTTCCTTCCTTCTTCCTCCCTTCCTTCCTTCCTTCTTCCTCCCTTCCTTCCATCCTTCCTCCCTTCTTTCTTTCCTTCTTTCTCCCTTCCTTCCTTGACTCAAGGACAACAGGAGGGTTAAAGCCCACTGAACACAAGTGTGAGTGTTTGCAGTGAGATGCAGGTGAGGGATTGTTTCCTTGTTGCAGCATTTTAGTGACTCTGTGTCGACCATCTTTTATCCAACAATTAGAGTAACAGTAAAAACAGCAGGAACTGAGGGAACTCGCCATTAAAAATTGGGATTAATAAAAAAAATGGAGTGAAAAATAAAAAATTCTACAATTATTGTGGGGATCTTTGTCTGAATTACACTGCAGGTTTCAGGTATAGGACATCAGTACGTAGCACTGCGCTGACCTGACATTGAGAATTGCTGATCTGACACTAAATCTACAGACAATTATCACACGTAGCTGCACAAAACAGAAGCTCATGATGCATAAAAACACCCTGATCACGTCCATCAATCATGTCACAATCATTATTGACAGATGATAAAGTCGATGATAAAGTTGAACACACACATTTAAGATGACTGATGACAAGACATTAGACTTTAAATAGATTTTATGCATTTCGCCGATCAACCATTGCATCAACTTTTCAAGAACCTTCCCAAACTTGAACTTTTATTGCTTCTACGGGACTCTTTAAACCCCTGGTACACTCCTCCAAACACAATATGCAAGCAGGAACTGACTAAAGGTGACATAATGCACTTTTACAGGGCGCTCCTCGTGCACCAAAAGATACAACTCTGCTCTTCAGTGGCCCTTTTTTCTCTAAAAGTATGCTGATTATGCCTGTACATTAAGATGAGAGGTTGAGATTCTTATATATCTTGCAGTATGCATGTTTTAAGCTAATTCACAGAGCAAGAACTCAACTTTATACCACACTTGTACCCTCTTAAACACTTCTCAGGCTGAATATATTAACAGAAGGACGACAGAAACACTTTCATATAGGCAATATTAAAGGGTCATTCACCTGAAGTAGCACCATACCTTTTACAGTGTCATTTATATATTTTCTAGCCAAGACTATAAGTGCATGAGACAAGACTTTTATACTTGCAATAGCAATATTTTAGGTTCTGGTATTCCATACATAAAACACCTCTGATGCTCTTTGATGAAAGTTGTATGGAGCTCGCTATGAAAGCCTTGAATGGAAGCTGTTATTTTTAGACAGGGAGTTTTATCACAGTGCTCTGTTGGCTTCAAATATGTAGAAATCAATCTGACCAACATCAAACACAAAAGGTTTCCAGGCAGAACCTTAAACTTCATGTGGCTTGAATGAAGGTTTCACCCTCTCTCTCTCTTTCTCTCTTTCTCTCTTTCTCTGTCTGCTGTGTTTTTTTTTATTTTACCCATAATGCTTCTTCTATTCACTGCATCTGACTGATTCAAAATGGGACAAATACATGACTCACCACAGACTCATTATTAGATAACATTTTAGAGAAATCAGCAAATTATTAATTTCAAAGTGTGAAAATCGCCCTTTGAGTGTCTTTTTCCCGGCCAGCGTGGTTCACCCACTGATACATGCTCTGCCATCAAAGGCAACGTCCTGTTAGTTCTGGCTGATTTTTCACTCAAAGCGTCGTGATCATGCAAAGACTGACGACGACAGTCCTGGAAGTGAGCTGACACCTCCCGGGTCACGTACCCTACTTTTATCTTTTAACCCTTGTGTCGTCCTCCCGGGTCAAATTGACCCTGTCTGTTTCGACTGTTCCTTCCTTCCCTTCCTTCCTTCCTCCCTCCTTCTCTCTTTCTTTCCTTCTTCCCTCCCTCCTTCCTTCCTCCCTCCTTTAATTCCCTCTGCCTCCCTTCCATCTTTCCTTCCTTCCTTCCTTTCATCTGTCTTCTCTTCCTTCCTTCCTCCCTTCTGTCCTTCCATCTTTCCTTCCTTCCTTCCATCCTTTCATCTTTCCTTCCTCCCTTCTTCCTCTCTCCTTTCCTTCTTTCTTCGTCCCTTCTATCCTTCCTTCCTTCTTCCTCCCGTCCATCTTTCCTTCCTTCCTCCCTTCTTCCTTCCTTCTTCCTCCCTTCCATCTTTCTTTCCATCCTTCCAACTTTCTTTCCTTCCTTCCATCTTTCCTTCCTTCTATCTTTCTTTCTTTCCTTGACTTGAGGACAACAGGAGGGTTAAGAGACTATTTGAAATGCCTGTTACTTGTCAAATCATTTTCTTTTGGTTCAAATTAAAGATATTCTTCTGCAGCTTCCTTTTAAAAAAAAAAATCTTTGTATTGTGATTCATGTCTCACTGCATTCACTAAGGGTTCAAAAAAACACAATAAAGAGTGTGATGTTCTTGCATGTTTGTTAAGAGTCATGTTGAAGCTACAATGGGTATCAAAGCATTTATTAAGTGGACTTTCCTTCATGTATGGGTCCTTTTCTTAGTGGCTAGTCTACTTTTTAAAGGTAGAATCAGCGATTCTAATCTAATACTGTGCGTTCTGTGTGTAGGCCTGTCTTTCTTTATAGACTTATGGTACAATACGATAATAATCTATCATCATGTCTACATATCGACTTATGGTGTGATACATGAACATGACCTTTTGGCCTCAATATTGCCACACTTCACATTAGCATCTAAAAAGCTATTAGTGTCACATTGGCTGAGAGAGTAGTTGCCTCCATTCCTCACTGTGCTCGTCCTGAGTGGAGACTGCAGAAGCACTTATATGGAATTAAAGGTTAATAACACCATAATGGCAGTCTTTGCATTATTATGCTATTATAATATCATTATGTCAGTGGTATAAAATGGTCTTCAAATGACAATAATATAGTTTATCACGATTATTACCGAGTATATCTACCAACAAAAGTAGTTATCATTACAGGTCTATCTGTGTGTACTCTGAAAAGTACCTAATTTCACAGATAGTTCGTGTTCAACAAATACTGAATGTAAAAATGTTGGGCACATGGTAGACTAGGTGCCTACTTGCTCTGAATGAAGGGAAGGCTGAAGCACATATGGAGAGAGGACCAGCCGCTGGTCTATGTGGGTTTATGGGCAAAGAAACATCTGGTGTAGACATGGATACTTGGAGACCTGCAATGTTAATTTCTCCACCATTGTTGGCATTGTTCAGCACTCCTCTACTGTGATTGGACGATTGAGTAAAAAGTGACAGTAACAAGCGCAGTGTTTTTACCCAAAATTGAACATTTTTCAACTGTCAGCGACCACAATAAAACACCAAACGTGCAGCTCTCAGCGCAGAATAGACACTTGTAATGCTGCTTGTGTTTGTAGCATAGTGTAAATATGCGGCACTCCCATTGCAAACAATTAAAACAATATGCAGACCTCAGGAAGAAATGCTTTGGGGGACACAGCCTCCTAATGGTAAGAAACAGAGAATAAGATTTTGCCTCTTTAATTAGACCATTTTTTAAACTTTATACTATGCCTTAGACCATCATTTTTGGATCCTGAGTCTCATATTTGTGGCGTTACTGACTAACCTGACTCAAAAGGTCAAGTGTGAGCCTCCTAAAGCTTTCCAAGTACATTTCCATTTCACATAAATCGCAGTCTTTGTATTATTGTTTCTTACTGTAAAAAGATCATTCTGTGTGAGGGGATGTGGATGATCATCTCACAGGCTTACTGATGCAAATACTCTCTGTTAATTGGTGATTATGTGTCCTTTAAAGAAAGAGAGCTAACTGCTGTCATACATGCTCTGATGAAGATTTCATGCTGAAACGCATCAGCTGATACGTTGTGATTATATTTGCTGTTTTTGGCCTCAGATGTGTCGCCATTTCCCCTGACTTTGTTGCAGGGGAATGAGGACATTACAGGGCTTTTATTTGTTTTTTTGGGAACGGGAATTGCACCTGTTTCCTCTTATAACTGCATAAGGACCTACTTCACATACCAGTTTGTTTACATGTGTGAGGCACTGTGTGTGTTGCTGTCAATTTAGCTTGTGTACATAGTAGAGAAGTAGTAGCAAGTGAGAGAGGGTTTATTCATATTATTGTCTTCAAGAATTCCCATTTTAGATATCATAGATCTAAGAGAGTGTGTCAGTCCAGTCGACTATTACGATGATGATCATGAGTCCTTTCACTTTGATGGCAGACCATATTTATGCAAACCAGAATGTGACGAGCCACATCAAATGAAAGAGGAAAGATGAAGAATGGAGGCAGAGCTTACCCTGGTGCATATTTCCCAAATCTTGCTTGGTCTGAATGGTCAAATTATGGAAATAAAAAATAGCAGGATCACAACTGTGTGTCACTAACTATTCCTAAATTTGCTTTTTCAAATGATAATAAGGAGTATTTCTCTGATTTATCACACAAAAGTATAAAGTATCTTTTAAATTATATGAATACTGAGTAAATGAACAGTATAGGGAACCTAAATTTAGCCATACTTTATGTTAGAAGATTCCCAAATATCCCATAATTAATCAACCTGGCCAGTTTTATTATATTATTTATTATATTATATTGTCTCCTGGGCCTGTGCAATATACCTGTGCAATTTACAAAGCAAATTAAAATGCTCTAACTTTCCCTTTATACAGGGTTTTTATGCACTTTCTTTTTATTTTAGTATGTGTTTTATGGATGTGTCTTTCTTGTGTGTCTTTTTAAATTTTAACTTGACTTGACTCTCTGAACAAACCGCACAAAAGTTCCTATGTGTGCAAGCACATATGGCAAATAAAGTTGTTGAATCAGCACCTTCCAACATCTCCACCTTGAGAAAAAAAAAAACCCCAAAAGAAAAACCTGCAGAGAGTCCAGAGCACCCTGAGACCCTGAACCATCAGATCAACAGGAAGTGTGTGGAACACTTTGTTCTCGCCCAATTATCAGACTGCAAAAACAAATCTTTCAGAAATGAGATGTGGCTGAAGCTATTGATCTGTTTATGCAACGTGCATCTTTTCCTTTTCCCACAGCATCTATTAGCACTGCCTGCCTTTTCTCCGGCTTTGACATGCACACAGCAGGGGAGGAAAATGTGCAGCCGTTGACGTCACGAAGGCCCATGGACCGTCGGGGGCCGGCATCATCACAGGCGGACCGCGGGTATAGCTTCCGTCTGACGTTGAAATGCCAATGAAAGCATGCATTATGTGCTCTGTTTTATATTCCAGCGAACTGAATAAAATAGATGGAAATGTATATTAATACGTAGCGATGTTGTGATCATCAAAGCAAGGAAATACATGGAGTGAACTCACGCCTTCGCCTTTTCCTCCCTGAAAACAGTTGATGTATAGAAAAAATCCAACTCCACATCACCACGTACACACATCTGATGCATTAGGAGGAAGAATTCCCTCACCCGGCAAATCAATGACCTAGATGTGTTCAGAACAACATATTCTGATTATCGTACTTCATGCAACATGATATAATTTTAAAAGCTGGTTAATGTGTGCAAGCCACATTAGTAATATTGCTATTAGACTACACTACACTACACTATGCCGCTCCTTTTAACAGGCTCATAAATGGGTCAGTGTTCATTTAAATCTATTAGCAGAAAGAGAAAAATAATAATGGCCTAACTGATGTATGCAGCTTTTACACACTATTTAATACTATAATACTAATTAGTTTATTATTAGACATTGTGCTAATGTGTGTGGAAGGATTAGCATGTCTGTTATTGCCTTGTTTCAAATCTAAATTTATACGCTGCTATAAGTTCTGTTTAAACTCCAGTGACCTCTCTCTCTCTCTCTCTCTCTCTCTCTCTCTCTCTGCCGTTAGCATGCATGAGACAAAGACGGCCGTTATCGCCGCTATTGTTTGGGATCGTTACAGAGAGCATTAGAATTAGGTCAATTTTCTGTCTCTTTACAGTGACACTATCATATAATATGTCTGACCCACTTCTGCTACAAGTATTGAAATGTTAAAACAAGTGATGAAATATTTTGCAACAGAATAAATCAGAAACAAATACATTTAAGCTTTTCCAATCAATTTAAAATCTTGTGTTTGAAACTCTTTGAAGCTCTTTCTACAACTTTATTAATTAATGCACGTGAGACAAAAAATCGAGACTGTCTGGACGTGAATGTGCTCGATTGAAACTTCAAGGATTCAAGAATTTTACTTGTCATTCAGCCATGTAGGTACATAAAAGAGACTCAATTATACACATACACATATATTAATATACATATAAACATATGCTACATATCTATATACATGATTGATGATGCTGATGTTGTCTGGATTCTGAAAATGCAATTTACTTGAATTTTTTGTCAAAGAGGAAAGACAGGAAGTGCTTTTTTTTGCAGCTTCTGATCCCTCTTCAGAAATGAATTCAACAGGCTGCGTTGTTTTTGAGATGAATAGATACTATGAGTGTTTACACTGCACTTTTTTAGGCTGCCTGAAATCCAAAATGGTGTCCTTGATCCCACTGTGAGCTTTGTCCAGCGGTGGATGATTTGGAGCTTTAGTTACCACAAAAAGCCTGAGTCCAAAATGTTCACAATATAACTCACTAGGCTCGTCAACGGAGCTGTCACGTCTGCGAAGTTCTTGCAAAAGGCCCGATAGTACCCAGCCATCCCCAAAAAACGGCGGAGTTCGCAGCGGCCTGCACCTTAGCGGAGACAGGGCGAACGCAACCCTGTCCCACCTGCTTATCTAGATACGTTACCACAGCCTTCCCAAACTCACATTTGGCCAAGTTGAGGGTGAGGGAAGCTTTACGCAATCGAGTGAAAACGTCACGGAGGGTGTCCAAAGGAAACAGAAACGGCTTCTCCCTCCTACTTACGGCTGGGTTCAATATAATTTTGTGGGGAAAACACTCACTCTACTTACTATCTCATCATGGCTCACACAATGGAAGTGAACCAAAAAAGACGTTGGTGTGTGTGTGCAGATGGATGACGAGATGATGACGCATCTCTGCTTTCTTTATATTTCTTTTTTTACGTCATAGCGCTATGATTCAGTGCTCAATCTGACAGACTCAAATTGATATTGTGACCAAGATTTTTATTGTATGTTGCATCACAATCCATCTCATCTGTAAGATCTACGTCTCGTGCTGGAGTGGAGGTGGATACCTTGCTACATACATACATCTACAGTATTACAGACAATCTGTTTACTCTGAATCACACATCCTTCAAAAGCTAGATATTCCTCTTTTATGGTGAAAACAAATCAAATAAAGTGATTCAACGACATAATAAATCCTGTTAATACACGAGCAGGTTGAGGGGAACATTTACATTTCAGGGCAAATCGAATGCAGTGATCTGTGCTAATACCGATCAAAGTTGAGGTATCAGAGGACGGTGTTTTCCTTTTTAGAGATAGTTTAATGTCTAGAAAGTAAAAAGATATGAACATCAGAAACCTCTCTGTAGGTGAAAGAGCCTTTATACTACAATCGGCTGCATGCCTTCTCCTCCTGGGATTACACAACAAAAAGCTGCAAAAACATGCAAATCAGATTAATTAGTTTCCCAGGGTCACCTGTTAGCAAATCACTGGCGTATATATCTCCTGAAATGTGAATTGTCTGCAGATGAATGCATATCAGCAAGATGCACAGGTTTTTTATTGATATTTGCTCAGGAGTTAATAAGGCTCTGTGCGAGGCTTCATTTGGCCAAAAAAGTATTTCTGTTTAATCCACAGCCTTGAAAAACCGCAAGGGCTGGAGTTGTTAGAGCATCTTAGTTCTGGTGGCTTTAACTGGAGGGTGTTGAGCGCTGCACCTCAAAGTCCACAGTTCATTTGAATCCCGTCCTTAAAACCTCCTTCCAAACCAACAAACTCAGCGTGCTGACTCAAGACGAGGCTTATTAGCTCTAATCCTCGGCAACCCCCTCTGTGTTTGTGTTATCAAATAGGATTATGTTGATACCTGCGCGTCGGTTTACCAATATACTGGCTCAACTTTGAACTTTTTATTTTTGAACGCCAAAGAAAGTCACATAATCCCACCTGTGATATGAGGGGAAGGTTTGTCTTCGACCACAGGTACATAAATCTGAGTCAACTGGCATTTCACGTTCACTTTGGAGATGTTGAATAGTGTCGTCTCAAACTGAAAGCTGGGATTTGGGACTTCTACATATAAATGAAACGTCTGTTGCATTCAAGCTTTTGCCAAACGAGTTCACACAATGTTGACTAAGCTTATCAGTGCCAAGTCAATCTCTCTGTATTTCACAGTATAGGAGGTTTTTTAATCTGGTGTCTGTAGTTTTTAAATGATTAACCCTCCTGTCGTCCTCCCGGGTCAAATTGACCCCATCTCTTTTGACTGTTCCTTCTTTCCTTCCTTCCTTCCTTCCTCCTCCCTTCCTGCTTTCCTTCCTTCCTTCCTTCCTCCCTCCCTCCTTACTCCTTTCCTTCTTTCTTTCCTTCCTCCTCCCTTCCTGCTTTCCTTCCTTCCTTCCTCTCTCCCTCCTTACTCCTTTCCTTCTTTCTTTCCTTCCTTCATTCCTTCCTTCCTTCTCTCCTTACTTCCTTCCTCTTTTCCTCCCTCCATCCTTACTCCTTTCCTTCTTTCCTTCCTGCTTTCTTTCCTTCCTTCCTTCCTCCCTCCCTCCTTACTCCTTTCCTTCTTTCCATCCTTCCTTCCTCCTGTCCTTCCTTGACCTGAGGACAACAGGAGGGTTAAAGGAGCGATATGTAATATATTTACTGCACTCGCTCATAAAATGATTATTAGAGATTAAGGAAACATGCTAAATTGGAAGACTAGCTTCTGCCACTATAATACTACAGCTGTGTGTGTTCTCCTTTGAAATGTCCATTTCCTGGTGCAGACATCTGTTTTAATTTTGGCCCGTGTGATTCATGGCCCTGGCACATATTAAATATATATTTATATATATATTTATGTATTTCTGTGATATCAGGTTGATGCCCATTTCGACACCCCTAGGTTGCCAGATGAAAACATTGGCACCCGAACACAGCGTGATGCAGCCATTGAAGCAACAAACAAACTGGATCAGCTGAGATAGATTCCACCATGAGATCCGAGTCTGGGGAGGAGCGGACATACGGAGACAAATATCCAGTATTTTTTAATTTGGACTAATTTCATCGCCTGCTGTCATTGTTACATAATTTAACACAGAAAGCCTTATTTGAATTATTTACTTGGATTTTGATGTACTGATGATTTTTGTTTGTTTACCTTCATTTCTTACTTCTTATATATTTTAATTTTCCAATTTTTATTTTATATATATATTTTCTTAAAGCATGCACATAAAAGATTTTCCACCGGCCAAGATGAACTTCTACTTTAACCCTCCGCTAACTTGAGGGATGAAATAATTACATCATGCGGCTGTTCTAGAGTTTCCAAATGTTATCGGACCAAAACGGCCAAATTCTCGCAGGGAAACAATACATTCAATGGGGCAGTAATAGTAGCGACGGGGACCAGAACTGGAGTTACATCTAGGTAACTTCTATTTACTCTCACAGCCAGAAAGGGGAAACACAAATTCAGCACTGCAGGTTTAACTCTCCTCTTAAAGGCCTGTAGCATGTTAGCTTGTGTAGGATTAAAATCTTCAAAATTGAGATACTGGAACTTTTGCTGAAGCTTTTGCTTGAAAAATTACGCCAAATTCAGTTTCTGTTGATCATCTAACAGATATATTGCCAAATATTTTCAATCTTAATATACAGTATATCAATATATCATCTAAACCTTACAGTATATGTGCAACACCTAACCCTTACATTCTGTTCTGGCCAAATTTAACCTTTTTATTTTTATTTTAGAGTCGTAAAAACATAGCTAACATGGCTGTTTTAGTCTGAAATGTAATGACTTTTTCCAAAGTGACTAAGAATATGCAAAAATTGACATATTTCAGCTTCTATTATTTTCTGCAGGTTAAATTTGACCCATTTTAACTTAAAAAAAATCACCATTCAAAAACATGGTTGTTTCTTCTCATTCAGTAACATTCATTGTAATCATCATAGCTAGTTTATGTAACACTGGACCACAATATAATGTTATTATAAATGTTGTTTCGCCAGCCTGAAGAATACACTCTCTCTGCTCACTGAAAGCTTATAAGGATTAATCACCCCGTTTATTGATGCCTTATGAGGGGTTTCTAGATGTGTGGTTCAATAATGTGGTATGTAAGAATGAAACATACAAACATGTTAGACATCCTGCATGTTATGAACATATTTAACTGCATTTGAAATATTTTCCCTGCATGCATTCACCAAATATCTATCTGTCTGATCTCAATCAAACACAGTCATATTGAGGTCTGCAGCTGTTCCTCGTTCATCAGTAGGTTTATGCAGCAGTATGGGGGGGGGGGGGGGGGGGGGGGGGAGGGATAAACCCTCCGATTGACTATCATGATCAAGTGAATGGGATCCAACTCACTTTAAATGGACCATTAAAGAGAATTAGCCACATCATAATGACAAGATACTGTAGCACATTACATAAAATGGATAATTAATTTCTCACATGTGGCTGCAAATAAAATACTTTAAATCCATATGGACCTATGGTGATTATAAAAAAAAAATGCTGAATTAGCCGATGAATGAACTAAGTCTGGTATGAAATATTTCACCAAAAGTTAATGATACAGCTAAACTTGAATGTTCCCCCTACATGCCTAGACGCATGCCAGCACTGCCCTCTGCTGGATAAAGTGGCTCATTGCAAGTATTGACACGTTTCATCATATCAGTGTTGCACCACATGATGGTACAATGGTGCATCTCAAACAGATGACAGCAGTGATCTGATGATAAGATAGGACAGACAGGAGCTTCAGTGTTTTGCAAAGTACAAATAGCAGTCCTGAAGAGCCATTTTCATCATAGCTCTCTGGAGAGTTTAATTGTGTTAAAGTGTGAAGATCATGTTCAGATCAATGGCCACATACTGATACGTGTGTCTTTTCCAAAAGAGCACGCAAAGAGACAAAGACACAAATGCAATATCTGATCTGAGGGCTGTTTAGTGGGAGCAGGAGTGTCATATTGCAGCAACATCCGTCATATTGTTTTTTTCCCCCCTGTGTGCGTCTGAGGCAGGATATTATAGGCGAATAACAAGACGGCCAAAATCCTAAATTTGACCAAAAATTCTATAAGATTTCCTCCAATTTCTGCAGGTCAATAATGCTACACAGATTTTATTGATCTCATGTTCAGCGAACAAAACTACAACTTGCAGATGATTGCTCCAGGGTACTTTGGGATCAATACTGTGCCAACATATCAGGCTGTATTGGAAAGTCTCTGTATGGGTGATTGCTTGCTACATCAATCTGGCTATAACAGAGAGCCATTTCCTAGCTGCTGCCCTGCCCAGCTTCTCTTTGTGTGGAAAGAGTACCAGCCAAATGAGGCAGATATTTTCCTTTCATTGTCCTCTCCAGTTCTGGAAAATTTCAGACATATTCATATTCAACAAAAGGAAAACATCCCGAGCTTGTTTGTGGAAGTTTTTTAATCGCTCGTACAAGTGAAATGGAGACGTCAGCCTGAGTGGTTTGGAGTGGTCTGAGCTCTATGGATATCCTCTGGGGACCGGAAGGCAAGCTCCTCGCCCTGGATGCAACATCAGGTCTGACCGCCTTGCGACAGCATGATGATTGTAAGGGGATGGTGGTCACAGGGTTCTCTTGAGGAGGTGGAGATAGCATAGCAGGGTGGGCAGATGGTTGTAGCGCTGCATTTTACTGGTTTCTCTGGGCAGACGGTGGGCCGCAATTTTTGTCTCATTCTCTTTCTGATTTCTGGATGTTTTCTGATGGTTAAGAGATTTAAACTCATTTTTGATTCTTCAAAAATACAGCCAAAGAAACTTAATCCAGATTTTAAAGGTAGGTGTCAATATACCCCTAATTGGAACAGTTAAAGCTTTATAGCTTTAGCAAATATATGGAAAAAGCAGAAATGTATGTATATTTATAGAGCTCTGCGTAAGATAGAAAATGTGCTTTTCCATAAGGGAGAGACTGGAAAAACTCAGCACTTTAACAATTAATTAATATTGATTTTAAAATGATTTTGTTGTGTTCGTTTCTACGTGGTTAAAATGTTTAACAGACGATTCACAATCACTATTATCTGCATTTTTAATGATGCATAAGACAGTATTTGCTATGCATCATGTTATTTATTATATATTATATTCAGTCATAGCTTTCTTGAATTAGAACCAGACTTCAGAGAGAGGCATTTCTTCCCTCAGAAGTTAATTCTTCTTCCACTTTTCCTCCACCAGAGTCATCCAGGAAGTCATGCCTGGCAGCCCAGAGAATATCCCCCTGGGAGAGTGCACCCTCTCCCAGTCCAGGGACCAGCTGACGCCCCCGAGCCGCACCGAGAGCACCGTGTTCAGCCTGTCACGCAGCGACTCCCTCTGGACCACCGAGACCTCTCGCAGCAAGTGTGAGGTCTACTGGTTCCCCATTCACCTCATGTCCACTGGGGGAAGCTTCCTGGTATGCGGCATCATCATCAGCGGCTTGTACTTTGCCGGCCACTGCAGGAAGGTGACCAACATGCTGGGACCTGCCCTGCTGTCCATTGGGCTGATGGTTTTTGTGGTGGGCGTTGTCCTGATACCCATTACAAAGGAGAACAGGAAGAGGTCCAACATGAAGAAGCCGATTAGTTACTACAGGCCTCCGGTGTTCAATCTGTGATAACACACGGGGGCGTTGATACTTGATCACGAAACTTCATGTTTGGAAATAATTTGCATTGAGAAACTTTAACTGAGAGCACGCTGGATTGAATGCAGATTTTTAAAGCTTCGGAGTTTCTTTGGGAGATATTTATTAAGAGACTGTGCAGTGACAATTATGTTTATTTCTCCAAAGGCCAGGATTGACAACATTAAAGTACATGGCTCGCAATTTTTCTACATTTTTGTCAACAAATCGTAGGAAAAGACCAAAACCGACAATCAACTGATCTGCTTACAAGTATTGTGTGTGTATCTAAAGCTTGATATATCTTTATTATATCTTATTCGTCGTAGACCTCCGTTGGCTTCCAAAAACTATTAAAAACACATCAATGAGCCACTGCTGCACTGGGTTCCTTCATTATGAACAAGTTAGTTTGTTATGAAACAGCTCCAAAGACATTTTCAATCTCTGGAGAGTAGTTCTGTAAAAAGGCAGACGCCACTGAGCATGTGCGGGAATACGGGTCAGTTTTCAGAGCTTCGCTAGCTTGTCGTTCAACATATCACAATGCCTTGAATTTGTACTGCATTGTTAATTTGGCAAAGAACTTCAGTACAAAGTTGAGTCAAGGAACAACTCTCCAGAGACTCAAAACAGGATCGCTGGTTTTAGTCTTTGCAGCCATTTCTAAACAAACCAACGTGACTATACTTTCAAAGTTTTTGGGGGCAACAACGGAGGTCTGCAGCACAGAGGAATAAGATAAATCAGGTTTAGATGCACGCACAATACTTGTAAATAGATCCGCTCATTGTTGGTTTGGCTCTGCACATGAGATTTGTTGACTGTGAGAAAATTGCCAGCCCTATCCTTTAAGCCCTTATCTCATTTTCAAGTCTCAAGTGTGCATGACAACATTTGCATTAATAACCACAGTTGCCTAAAAGAAGGTGAGAGCACAAGGACAACAATGTGATGTGTAAAACGCAATTATTCACACATTCACGCACAATTTAGAGAAGGGAGGATATAGAAAAGCAAACTGTCCTTATGAATATTTATGAGGGGAAAGTGGACGAGGGGGGATTTCCTAATGCTTTGTGGTACAGTATATGCCAATTCATGCATAATTAAAGCTTGTGAGAGCTTATAATTGTCAGTTCCTGGTTTACTGTGTCTAGTTGCACCCATTTGAACTCTTTATTGTTGGGGAGGAAAAAAAGAGTCACTGGGAAGGAGACTTTGAATTTGAATACCATGCTACATCAAAAGTATGTAAAAAAAGGGAAAAACTTTGACTGGTGTGACCTGAAAGCACATTTTCATATGATTTAAATATTATGTGGCAGGAGATTTTACATAACACCTTCAGACAAGGCATCTAGCGTAATGGACATCAAATATTTATTGGTCCGAGCCAATGAAAAAATGCTTTGTATTAAAAATCTGGCCCAGTATTTAACATTGCATTTGAAGTATAGCTGTAATCATTATGTTTATATTGATGATTGATCACAGAATATACAGTACAAGTCTAAAAGGTATTGGACACATTTCTCATTCAAATGAATAGGAAGGTGTGTCCGAGCTTTTGACTGGTGCAGTACTGAACTTCCTCTCAGCTCTATACGGAGGATTTTTAGCAGCTTTCGGCTCATTGTTTTGGTTTTACAGGCGGCCGTTTTAAGTTAATGAAGGTTTTTAACCAATAAATTCAAACTTTTAATACAGTATGCGACAAGTCAGAGACACAAAACAGAGAAAGAAACTTTTAATTTATATTAATATAGACCCTAATTTCTTGAGATTGAGTGTACTATCAAGATTATTTTTCTAAATTTAATGTCAATCTTAATTTTAAAGGTGTCTATTTGCAACAATAATGTGATAGTTTCCTTCCCAGACTTATCACATCCATCTTTTATTTTTTCATTATTACCATTTTTTTTTATCATATCAGGGAATTCGCATTAAATCCATCATACTTCACCAGTATGTGATGCAGCTATACACAGATATTATTATCTACTGCAGACTAGTCCAACCATGTATAGTAAACAAGAGGCGCCTCTACATAAAGTCACTCAACCGTTAAACCCACTCAGGTGTAATATGTGCCAACCGAGATATTTGACCTGACATGACCAACAGTTTCAAGTCTGCTTTAACCTTCGTTTCGTCCTCCCGGGTCAAATTGATCCCGTCTGTTTTGACTGTTCCTTCCTTCCTCCCGTCTGTCCTCCCTCCCTCCCTCCTTCTCTCTTTCTTTCCTTCCTCTCTCTTTCTTCCCTTCCTCTGTCTTTCTTCCCTTCCTTCTTTCCTTCCTCCTTCCTTACCTCCCTCCTTCCTTCTTTCCTTCCTTCTTTCCTTTCCTCCCTTCCTTCTTTCCTTCTTCTTCCTTCCTTCCTCCCTTCCTTCTTTCCTCTGTCCTTCTTTCCTTCCTTCCTCCCTTCCTTCTTTCCTCTGTCCTTCTTTCCTTCCTTCATCCCTTCCTTTTTTCCTTTCTCCTTCCCTCCCTCATTCCTTCTTTCCTCCCTCCCTCCTACCTTCCTTCCTTTGTCCTTTCCTCCCTTCCTTCCACCTTCCTTTCCTTCCTTCCTTCCTCCCTCCCTTCCTTCCCTCCTTCTTTCCCTTACTTCCTACCTCCCTCCTTTCCTTCCTTCCTTCCTCCCTTCCATCCATCCATCCTTCCTTCCTTCCATCTTTCCTTTCCTTCCTTGACTCGAGGAGAACAGGAGGGTTAAAATGTATAACTGGCCTTAAACAATGTGAGTTTAAACAGCTTGAGGTGAGACTAATAACCAATAAAGTCATTTTTTAAGTAAAAAAGTAAAACAATTATGATTTCAGCTCTTAAATGTGAATATTTCCTGTGGTTTCCTTAATCTTCCTCTCAAATTATACTGAATATGGACGATTGATCATCTGAATGTGTCAGCTTTGTCTTTTGGGGAATTTTAATGGCCCATATATTATACATTCTAACATTTTATGCACCAAATTTTTAGTAATCAGGAAAATAATCAACAAATGAAGTCAAAGCAATCTTTAATTAGAGCTTTACAGAAGCTAAGAAAGACAAATATAAAGATAAGACTGCTAACAGGACTTCCCCCGAAATAGTTTTATTACTTTAAATGTTTAAACAAGTGTTAAAATACACATTGGTAGGCCTAGAAGAGTTTATAATTAACCTTTACAATTACAATGCTGAAGGCACTTTGCACTCAAATACTGTCAAATATCAAATATGATAAAGGAAACTGTTGATTTTGCCTCATTTTTTTATATATGAAAGAAGAGTACGAGTAAAATGAAAAGTGTGGATAATGAGTGGAAAATTAAAAGTAAGCTACAAGAGGTTAAGCACAAATATTAGAAGCTGGTTTATAATACAGTTTATTTGTTTTTACAGATATTAGGTGATACAACTCAACCACATGTATCTTAATAATTAGGTTTATAGTTAAATATTAATTACTTGGGCTGAAAAACATGCTGAGTCAGGATTATATATATATAGGCTACAGTATGTATCCCTGCGTGAAAATCCATTTGACAGTCAAATAATACGTCAAAGGCTCCTGTCCTGTCTGTCCTGCGTTATTTGCATCGTGTGACCCAGAGAACATGTTTTATTTGGCTTGTTCATTTGAAACAACACCATAAGGAAACAGAACGTGTGTGCGCGCGCGTGTGTGTGTGTGTGCGCGCGCGCGTGTGTGTTTAAGTTCCATGTCACGGTGGTATAAGCCTGGGGAACACCTTGTTTGTCTTCAGTGTTTTTAAGGTGGAGCGTTTGACTACACAGGTGCGCTGCCTGGCTGCAGCTCAGGTACAAAGGATGCAGCATCCTTCCGTTATGCACGCGTAAAAAGCAAACAGCTGTAAACTTTTCCACCATGGTCTTCAAAAAGCTTCTTGGAGATTGCCTGCCTTTGTTTTTCGTAGCCCTCGTTTTTGACGCCATCGGTCTGATTGTCCTTTTCATCGGGATATTCGCGCATTTGCGCATCGACGGCCGCTTTTACGGCGACTTCTTGATCTACACCGGCTCTCTGATCATTTTCTTCAGCCTGGCCTTTTGGCTCATGTGGTACGTGGGGAACATCCACGTGTCCGAGTACGAGGACTTGAAGAAGAAGAGCAGTATCGTGCTTCTGGCCAGGAAAATATCGGAGAGGTTGAGCAAGAAACTGAAAGGGGAAGACCGAGTGAAGTGTGTAATGGACGAGGAGGATTGCAGCGAGGTGGGGTCACCTGTGGGTAAAGCCAGCAGGGTGACGTGGGGTAAATCCACAGCCTACCACAATGAAGGATATGAGGAAAGTGTGGACCCTCCAGATATGGACAAGGAAGAGGAGAAATACACAAAACAAGAGACCTGAACTTCAAAACAGCTGATGCCACGAATGAGTACTTTTAATATAACACAAAATAATCCTGTGGTGTTTGAAATGAGGCCATGTTTGAACTGCTAAATGACTTAAGGATGTAATAGACTTTTATGACATTTATGAGGATATATATGGTGACTGTCTGCAGCTTTTGGAGTCAAACCAAAGTGGGGGTAAATGCAGCCAAGATTTTTGGGAAATACTGAAGTACAATGACCCATAATTCAGCTCCAACTTCCCTAAAAGACTTTAGATATTTGACATTATAAGGTCTCTAAACTCTTGTAACTGTATGCATATTCAGTATAACTTTACAGGTCTATCATTTCATAATAATAAGTCCACTGGGAATTTCATTGAAGGATTATATATAGAACAACTCATAGTGTGAGTGTTGGTGCAATGAGTAAAGTTAATTTATTGACTAATTGCTAGTCTTAAACAGAGAGTCTTTTATCCAGTGTGCAGAAGGGCGGCTGTATTTTTTTTTTTTTTAAAGTGAAATCAGTCTGATTGGCTGGTTGTAAGTTTTCCAGAGCAAAAGAATAATGAATGAATATTTGCTTGGTTTTATATGGAGCAGTTAAGGAAAGTCTTATTTACTGTAATCAGGTTGTAATTGACTATCTAAATGTTATATCTCCACCTACACTGCTATATAACACTGGATTACCTACTAGATTACCTGCAAGCCCGTTTTAAACAGCGATCCAGCAACACTGCCATAAAAGAAGACTAAACATTTCTTTTTTTAGACTGAACAAAACCCTGTACGTGATTTCAGATAGCATGCATCCTTTTGGGATTCAGAGGCGTGACATGACACACAACAGCATCGGTGTCTATTGTTGACTGATTTTATACAGGACAGTGAGTCAGAATAATGACGCAACATCCCCGCCTTGAACAGACTGTGTGAAAGGAAGATATAAAGCCCGGCTCCAGACCCTCAGAGGCCCCAAAGTCTCCAGTTTCCAGTTTTTAATGACTTCACAATTCAGTTTTTTAATGACTTAACATTAGAAAAAAAGGTGTTTAGTCATGTTTTGTAAAGGAGCCCTAAGGTAAAATGTAGTATAAGCCTTTTATTATTTTAGTATTGTGCTTATGGGTTGCTAATAATTACTAATGCATGAAACTATAGGTGTCTAAAGGGGTCCACAGCTTTGCTTGCCACCTGGCTGCCTTGTAGGTTAATCCGGCCCTGCTGCTAGAATATCATGCTTGTGTATAAAAAATACTGGAATCAGATTATAAAATGTTAAAATCTGTGCATGTGCTGTATTTTAATTGTAGACTGGACCAATAACATGCCTTAACAACAAAATACAGACATAAATAGCCGTCCATTATTTCAACTTTTTCCACAAGTGCTTTGTCAAATGTTTCAAATGTGTTTAACCCTTATACATACTGTTCATATTCTACACCCTCGCAGTACGTGTGGTCTAAGAATCGGCTCATAAAAAGTGTCTATACCAAATTTTGAACCACAGATATGTTTAGAAAGCATCAATAGTTGATCTGACTGATCAATAAATGTGATTAAACCTTCATTCATGTTTCAGAGAGCAGAGAGAGTGTATTATTTTAGCTTTTACACCACTAAACATCTCCTATCACACAATATCATGTCCTATTTTACCTCAGACATGAATATATAACATAGCAATAATGATTGAAATGTATCTTTTTGGTAGTTTAGAGTCTCTTTAGTCATTCCATCTCATAGTTGCTATGGTAACTAGATGGCAGCTGTCACTCAAACTAACTGTAAGTTGATTTTAGTCATTTTTGCATCTCTTTTTGGTAGTTTTTAGGTTGCTTTAGTCCATTTAAGTCTCTTTTTAGTAATTCGTATGTCTCTTTTTGGTGGTTAAATGTTATTTTATATGTAAAGTGAAAATTAGCAGAACTTTATGGACCTGTGGGGTTTATTGTATAACCATTAGAGCCATCAGTCTTCACTGCTACATCATAAAAAGAAATCCTCATAACTACTATCTTATTAAAACTATTAACTATTCATTTCACTAAAAGCCATGTCAATAGATACGGAGATAATTTGACCCAGAATTATTCATAACATTTTAAAATATTTTAATTTTAGTGGATTTTGGGACAATTTAACTCATCAAATTTCAGGTTAAAAGCACATTTGGGTTGATTTTAGAGCTCTAAAAAGTCAAAATGGGTTAAATTACACCCTGGACATTATGTTAGGGTTCAAATATTTTCATTTTTGTGGATTTTGGGTTACTTTAGATCACTTTAGGTAATCAAATTCCAGGGCAAAAGAACATTTTAGGGTGATTTTACAGCTGTCAAATATAAAAATGGGTTAAATTTGACCCAAACTCGGACGTAAGGGTGAAAATATTCTAAATTTTTGTGCAAATCCTCATAACTACTATCTTATTAAAACTATTAACTATTCATTTAACTAAAAGCCATTAGCCATAGAAATGCAGCTTAAGTTGTAGCAGCTACAGAGAGTAAAGTCAAGTCATGTTTGCTCTTTGATTTGCTGTCAAAACAACATCAACACTGGTCAGACTGGTTTTATGTGGTGTTGGTTAAACAAAACCTGAAAATCCCCCACAAAAGATCATCGTGACTCAGGACTTTTTTTATGACCTACGTATCTACTAAGATGTGGGAAGTATCTTTACTCATTACACTTTGGGGAATAACAGCCTCGGACACTGATATACAGATCTGAGTTACGACAGTGACACACACACCTTATGCAAATGTCTGCCGTGCCGGCCGGGGTTCGGCTTTTACTGCTGATAGTTTCCCAGCAAATAGAGAACTATAGTCTGACTGACAGCATAATACACTTCAGTCAAAGTCAAAGGTAATGTTAAAGTAAATAAAACCTCATTCATCTCCGCTGTGTACACCTGTCATTATGGACAGTGAAGTCAGAGACAAATGCCGGCAG
The DNA here is from genome assembly GCF_963691925.1 of Scomber scombrus. Lineage (NCBI taxonomy): Eukaryota > Metazoa > Chordata > Actinopteri > Scombriformes > Scombridae > Scomber > Scomber scombrus. The sequence goes on along the minus strand of NC_084987.1, from coordinate 4,296,167 downwards.
CTTGACTGGTCAAACAAGCTGCTCACAGAGAAGTTTCCATTACGTTTGTTTCCTCTTTGTGGCAATGACTTTACAATAAAGGCCGTCATTGTACTGATGCACACACCGTGGACTAATAAATATTTAGGGAACGCTTGAATACAGTGTATCCACCCTGCAGGGTTGCTCCAAAGCGAAATATGAAGGGTAAATGTATCTCCTGGGGTAAATGTCTGAACTCAGTGGGGGTAAAGTCAAAGGGGGAGCTTTGAAAAGATGCAACACATTGATGCAGCTTTTAATCACTTTGGTTTCATTAGCTGAACAATAAGATATGGTGGAAGGAGAGGGGAGGGGGGAGGGGGGGGCAATTAAATTACAGCAGGCTTATCGGCGTGTAAACACAAGCTCAATGGCAGCTGATTATGAAATATATGTGCATAAATATGTCACACGGATTACAGACATTAAGTCGATGTGTCACATTAACGACATGAAAGGTGCAGAACAAGTCGGGCCTGCGAAGGAATGAAAATGGACTGTGGGGGGTGCAACCTGTTGTTGTGGTTGGATACCAGTCTTGCCAGTAAGTCTTCTGCTATGTGAGAAATGTGAGGTGTGCTACTTGTGAAAAAAGTGTCATTCACAAGACAGGAAAGCTGTCACTCCTGTCAGATCTTCATACGACGAGGACAGCAGCCACCAGAATGTCTTCTCCCGACAGGACTAAGGAGCAACAGACCTGCCCCAACTTCTTCCTGTCGTTGGCTGTGATTTTCGACATCGCCGGCCTCATCATTTTCTTCGTCGGGATCTTTGCGCCGCTGAGTTCCTGGGACTTTTTCGTGCTGACTGGACCTTTGTTCATCTTCCTCAGTCTGTTCTTCTGGATACTTTGGTACATGGGGACCATCACTGTGTCTGAGGAGGAGCTCAACCTCACCAAGCAAGGCATACTGTGACTTCTGCTGCTGCTGCTGCTGCTGCTACTGATGATGATGATGTGTGCATGTAGGAAGCTGGACTCCTTCAAAACCAGCAGCATGATGATGGTGGTGATGAGGAAGAGGGGAGAGGAGAGAAGGAGCTGGCAGGTCGGCCTGGAGCCTCATCAAAAATCATGAATGTATGAGCGTGTGGCTTTTCCGAATTCCTCCAAGAATGATTATTCCACATCCAGGCAGGACCAGGAGCACATTTGACTAATCCCAGAACACCTCAGGAGATTAAAAAAAAAAAACTCTATTCCACCTTTTGACTTAAGGGTGGAAATAACTTGTGTCATGTTGCCTGTGGACAGCAGCGATTTTCGGACTTTTTGCCAGAGTGGAAAATGTATTTCTCAGCACTTTTAATGGGAGGGAAGCTTTTTAAAAAATGCAATATGATGTGATTTCTCTGTTTCTCTTATTTATCTCACTGTTATCCATCTGTGTACATTATAAGTGCATGTTTATATTTTCAACATGTCCTTGTGATTTCTTGTAAGACAGATAAGCATTTAACAATGAGTTAGCTTTAAAGGGACTGCTTTGCTGCTGTGTTCTTTGTGAGGCCTCTTCTCAATGAGAACTAGCCAAACAGGCGCTGTGGGTTTTTTGCTCGGGGGTTATTTTAGTAAGATCCACCCAACAGAGAGAATAAACAGCATGCTCTCTCTCTCTCTTTCTCTCTGTCTCTGTCTGTCTCACACACACACACACACACACACACACATACACAGACAAAACTAGTGAGGTATGTAAAGAAGCAGAAACATGTTCTTTCACGAAGAAAACAAAGCTATAGCGACTAATTACATGTGCCAATTAGCAGTTTTCCTTCAAAAAAAAAAGAAAAAAGAAAAAGAAAAAACACTCCTAACACTTGGATCAGCTGCTTCAGTTTGTTCTCAACGACAACGGGGCGAAGCAAAGCAAATGAAACTAATACACCTCCTCCACACCCAATTCTTCCAAGCCTTAATCAGCACTCAAGGCGCCATTAGCTCCCTCAGACATGGAGAGAGTTATTAATGCGTCCATTTGGTTCCTGCCCCTGAGAGAGGAAATGGATGAGAGGCGTAATGGGACTCTCTCTCTCTCTATATCTCTCTGTCTCTCTTTGCAAATAGATGGAAACCCTGCAGCTCAGCCCCTCCTTTCCCCCCCTCCTTCACCCCCCCCCTGTAGGAGGCCACCTTATCTGTTGTGCTGAAATCCCCAAGTTGTCTTGATGGTATATGTCATTACAATCTTAATCACAAATGTGCTCATCAATTCATGATAGCGCCTCCCACGAGATAGACGCATATTAGAAGAGGCTGTGAGAGCAATGTGAGTGCACGAGGCTCACATGTCCAATCCCCCCCTCCACCCCAGGCTGCTCAAATCAAATGAGCATCATGATGAAGCATTTACTTCTCTGTGGTCCTAAAGAGCTTCGACATAATAGTTGATTTCCATTAGCTGGGGCCACAGCGGTCGCTATATACACTTCCTGGGTCGTAGTGAAAATGGGACTGACTGTCACCAGGAGGGGGGGAGGGGGGGGGGGGGGGGGGGGGGGGGGGCAAACAAACAAACAAGCATGCACAACAAAGAGGAACATGTTGGGGGGGGGACACATAGAGAGAGAGGAATTTAGAGTCACATGAAAGGCGACAGTTTGAAAGTATTTTAATCATATGTATTCAAGAGATCTTAATCTGTCAGAAATAGCTGTGTTGAATCATTTTAACAGCTTATCCGACTTAAATTGGTTAATTAAATGATTTAATCTCTGTGTGTTCTGATGCACGTGTTGAGTGTTGGATAAAGATCGGGCCCCATAATGCAGCTCATATTGATCTAATCTGCACTTTTTTTTTTTACAAATGCCATTAAGAATAGCTGGATACAAAAGCTAAGCTAAACTCAGGTAAATGTGTCTTCTAGGCAGGTGTTGTCTGGAGTTCATCTTTATGTTTTTGTTTGCGAGCAACTAGTGAAGAGGAAAAGCTTAAGATGGCTGGGGAGCTCATGATGTCACCTTTTGGAGAGGATTGGGAAGGTGCATGTCTCCCTCCAGTGGTTGGTGGAGTTGAAGTCGGACTTTTATATAAAAAAGAGAAGAAAAATGGGGAAAAAACATCTGGATTATATCATTGATTGCTGTAAATGATGGGAACTCACACTACTTAGGAATTAATAGTTATGTTATTGTGTATTAACAGGAATTTAAGGATTACATCATCACATCAATTGAGAGCATGCTCTACTTGGAAGTGCAACAATGACTCATTTACATTTCCAGCAGCTTTCATTTTTCTGAGATCACTGATTACAAGGAACTGGTGTTAACACAATATTATGATTATATTATTAGACTGTATTTATTCAAGTGTAAAGACGTAGAAAACGTAAACTAGGGCTGCACAAATTCTCACATTTCTGGATTCATCATCTAGTCCGTTATTCTAAAAACCAAAATATATTTAATTTAGTGTCATTATGAATATGATGAAGACACTAATTCTCACACTTTAGGGGCTGGAATAAAACAATTGTGAGATTTTCACTGAAAAAATGAAATAATTAATCAATTATTAAGACGATTGCTCATTAATTTCGTTCAATCGACTATTTGATTAATCTTTGCATCTAATCTGAACTCATATTTATCACATTTTGATGGAGGAACATACTTTTAGTGCATCGTATGTGCAGATAAATCAGCTAGAATTACATAAAGATGTAGTTTAACATACTTTGCATACTTACATATTTACGCCCCACATTGTCCATTTCACTTAAAATCTTAATGCACAGTGAGGATCATTATAGTAGCATGTTTTTATGGTTGTACTTGCATTGCAGTTGTAAAAGAAAAAGTGAAATGTTTTGTGCTAAAAAGTCTTTAAACACAAAGCAATATATATAAATATATTTAAAATATAGACCCAGAGTGACTAAGATTTTTCTCATTAATAGAGCACTGGTTCCCAACCTGTGGGTCAAGATCCCTCAAAGGGTCGCAAGAGGAATCTGAATAGTTGTGAGATGTTTCAAAAGGAGGGAAAAAAACAACTTTACTTTCTTTACTTTACTAAATGTATTTATTTTGCCTTTATTTTTAAATTCAGGACAGCTTCACCTTCATCCTCATCAACATGATTAAATGCTTATTGCTCAAAGCTCTGCCAGAAATGCTACTTTTACTAAATAAAACCCTTATTTATGTTAATAGAGTGGACAAAATAAGAGGAACACTTGTCAATATACACTATCATCCATGCACTATGACCTAAATAATAAAATAAGGTAAGATAATAAGTTGAGTCTTTATTAACCTTCGTGTCGTCCTCCCGGGTCAAATTGATCCCGTCTGTTATGACTGTTCCTTCCTTACTTCCTTCCTTCCTCCCTCCCTCTTTCTTTCCTTCCTTCCTTCTGTCCTTCCTTCCTCCCTCCCTACCTCCTTCTTTCCTTCCTTCCTTCCTTGTTTCCTCCTTCTTCCCTTCCCTCCTTCCTTCCTCCCTCCCTCCTTCTCTCTTTCTTTCCTCCCCCTACCTTCCTCCCTTCCTTCTTTCCTCTGTCCTTCTTTCCTTCCTTCCTCCCTTCCTCTTTTCCTTTCTCCCTCCCTCCTTCCTTCTTTCCTCCGTCCTTCCTTCCTTCTTTCCTTTCCTCCCTTCCTTACTCCCTCCTTTCCTTCCTTCCTTCTTTCCTCCCTCTTTTCCTTTCTTCCTTCCTTCCTCCCTCCCTACCTCCTTCTTTCCTTCCTTCCTTCCTTGTTTCCTCCCTCCCTCCTTCTCTCTTTCTTTCCTCCCCCTACCTTCCTCCCTTTCTTCTTTCCTCTGTCCTTCTTTCCTTCCTTCCTCCCTTCCTCTTTTCCTTTCTCCCTCCTCCTTCCTTCTTTCCTCCGTCCTTCCTTCCTTCCTCCCTCTTTTCCTTCCTTCCTTCCTTCCTTCCTTCCTTCCCTCCTTCCTTCCTCCCTCTTTTCCTTCCTTCCCTCCTTCCTTCCTTCCTCCCTCCCTCCTTCCTTCTTTCCTCCATCCTTCCTTCCTTCCTTCCTTCCTTCCTTCCCTCCTTCCTCCCTCCTTTCCTTCCTTCCTTCCTTCCTTCCTTCTTACTTCCTCCCTTCCTTCCTTGACTCGAGGACAACAGGAGGGTTAATCCCCCTTCTAATAAATTCAAATGGACCCAACAGTATAGCAGAAAAAAGTAGCGTACGGGTGCAAATGATAAAATATATAAAATAAAATACTTTACACAGTAATCTATCTCTGTGTAAATAAATGTGCAATAAATTTTATAAAAGTAGGATTTTATGATAGTTGTATGTATTTGACTGCATTACATTGAGCATGTGTTCCTAATAAAGTGCCTTAGTGAGTGTGTATTATTATTATAAACCTTTATTTTACTTCTAAAGCCCATTGAGGAGGAATCTTCATTTATAATGCTGTCGAAAAAAACAACAACACACAAAACAATATTAGGTAAAAGAAAAGAAAAGTAAAGAAATAAAACAATTAAAACAAAGTCTGAGATAAGGCCTTTGAGCAGCTGTGGTGGTAAATAATATAATTTTAAGGCCTTTTCTTTGCAGATTGTTCCAAATGTAAGGTGCATTATAAGAGAATTACATTTGTCTTATATGCAATGTGTGACAAGTAAACACTGCTTTATTTTTAAGGGATCAAAAAGGTGGAGAACCACTGCCTTACAGCATCTCACAGCTTCTTTTAAAATGTATTTAATTGGATTTTATTTACTTTTAACTACTGATTTTAATTCAACTGCACAGTATATTTCTTCTTTTATTGTCCACTCTGCTGCTGCAATACTGCAAATTCCCCTGTTGTGGGACTAATAAAAGGAATAGCTTATCTTATCTTATTTTGCCTTTGATGATAAGTCATATTATATCCAAGTAAACTGGTTTCTATTTCAGTCTTTTGTTTCTAATCCACTATTCAAATGCTAACTAGCCTTGACTTTTACCCCACCTTGCTGCATTTAGTGCAGACTGTTAATGCCTGATCATGATGGCTTTACACCTGGTCAGAAAGTGTTATCATCATGTTAGAGGTCCTCACTGGTTGCATGCGTGCACGTGCACACACACCACACACGTGTACACGCACACACACACATGCACACGCACCAAATTCCCCACAGACTGTTTACAAACAAGTGGCCTACAGATGGCAGGGTCACTCACCCTGCTGATAAAGAGCTCTGCAGCAGTGGAGCTGTGCAGGATTACACAACCCTGCAGCCAGTCCTGACAGTCTGTTAAGGTGATTTTTATGTATCGATCACTGACTTTTTAACCATGATTATTTGAAATATATATATATAGCCTATATATCTATAAAGTAAGCGAGATGCTGCAAAAGGAGCAGCGTGTAAAACCAGGCGTGGATTCTGTAGTGGATGAAGGGAAAAGGGAGGATCATGCACGACGTGGAGTCAGATTGGAGCTGAATCCTGCAAGAAAAAATACATTAGAGTTGCTATTTTATTATTTTAAATAAATGATTAAATCGGTGATATCGATGCATGATGTCTGATTATCGATAATCTCTCAATGTGGTTGTTATAGTAAAGGATTGCACGTGTGTATACTAGATGACTCCGCTCCTTTTTGTTTTTTTATTTATTATTAAAGCAATGCACGCGCCGCTTTTTGCCTCCCACCGGGTGTCATATGGGTTGTATTGCTTCTGCTACCAACCAACCGACCTTGAATGTGTCCTCGGATTATTAACAAAAAAACAAAAAAAAAAAGAAGCTCATGCGTGATTGGAGGGGAGGCGTGCGTAAAGTGCATACGGCGTCTGCTTCCTCTTTGCGCTCACATTGGAGGAAAGCTGCTGTCAGTTAAACTGTATCCGCCTCCTGCGCTATTTGGTTGGACGTCTCTGCTCCCCTTTTTTTTTTTTCCTCTCGGCGGTGGGTCGGAGCCGCTGTCCCTCCCTTGGCCTCGCATGTTTCCCCCCTCTTAAAAAAAAAAAAATTCATGTTTTGAATTTGATGCCCCCTTTCTTGTAGATTTTGCTCCATTTAAGGGCTGCACTATATATACTTTTTTTATATATTCGTATAGCTTTTGTGGAGGCTGTTCCCCCCCCCCCACCCCCCTCCCTCCACCCTCCACCATCAACCATCCACCCTCCTCCACCTCTTCCACCCTCCCCTCCTCCCCACCAAGCATGGCCGTGGTGAGCGGATCGTCTGGGCCGGTTGCCCGGCTTGAGGGCCGCGAATTCGAATACATGATGAAGAAGCGCTCGGTGACGGTCGGCCGGAACTCTTCGCAGGGCTCCGTGGACGTCAGCATGGGACATTCGAGCTTCATTTCCCGGCGTCACTTGGAGATATTCACCGCTAGCGACGACGGAGGTGCCGGCAACGGAGACTTCTACCTGCGGTGTCTCGGTAAAAACGGGGTGTTTGTGGACGGCGTGTTTCTGAGACGGGGTGCACCTCCTCTGCAGCTACCAAGAATGTAAGTGTGACCTGTTTTTTTTTTTTTTTTTTTTTTTTTGGGAAACCTGTGTGTCAACAAAATATTAGGGTGTGTATATGTGTGTGTGTGTTTTTTTTTTTTTCTGTGCTAGGAAGTGTGCCCCCGGAGTGGACCACGTGTTTTAGCATGTTAGCAAGAAGTCCGCATCCTGTTCTCTCTCTCTCCACACACACACAGTGCCATTTTCTTTGTTGACATGTGTGTTAGCAGCAGCAATGTGTGTGTGTGTGTGTTATCTTTACATTATTAGCCACCTTCCTCCACACACACACACACACACACACACATCCCCCCCCTCCTCCTCTCCTGCAGCTTAACTTAGCCGCATTCCTGCATGTCTGCACCGGTGCAAAATAACCCATAGCTACAGCCTGCAGACAGCCATGAGGGACGCTATTGTTGATGTGTGTTGTAGCATTTCTCCTCTCTCTTTCTCCCTCTATCACATGTGCACTGTTTAATTTTTTTTTAGATATGGTGATACTGTAATTATTCAGTCATGCAAACAAGTAGCATAACTTAGCTTTTAGCTCCTCTGTGGTTGTGAATGGAGCACCTTCCCCCCCCCCCTTACCTCGACCCCTAAACGTAAACAAACCCGGCCTGTCCCCGCCCTGCCGGCTTCACACCCTGCAGGAACTTTGGCCCTCCACCTTCAAATATAATGACTTCCCACTAAGAAGTATGTGTCATAAATTATTTCCTAACATTAATCATTAAAAAAAAAAACACAAAGGGTTTTGGTCTGGAAGAGGAGTGACTGTGCATTAATAGTGAAGTTGCAGGGTTGTAGGAGTAGCTGGTCAGGTATGGTGCAGGTTGTAGCATGCTCTGTGTAGCTCTCATTGTTTTCACTTTTTTGTGTGTGTGTGTGTGTTTTATAATGTGCTGTTGTGAAATGTACTTCTTTCTAAACAAGCATCTCACTCCACTGGTCTGTAGTAATCTCACATTGGATGGAAGCCAGTTTTACAGATAGAGATAAATGCAATGCTTTTTTATTGATCTGTTCATCCTTTTTTAAGTTTTATATCAGGCAATAATACTAAACCATCTCTCCTAGTATCTTAAACATGAGGGTTTGCTGTTTTTTCTTGTGCCATTGCACATTAAATATATGTTTAGTATTGGTCGATTTGCGCTAAAGCTGATGATTCACATCGGTTTCTTGTCGTTTATCGGACAACAGTGTCAAGATTTTCTGGTTCTAGCTCCTCAAGTGTGAAGATGGTACTACTTTATTTCTGTTATGCATCATTGCAAACTGAATATCTGCAGGTTTTTGAAGCAGGTGATGGTAGATTAGTATCTTAATCACGGAAATTGAATCTACATCAGTTAAGATGTTTTCTTGTCGTTTATCAGACAACAGTGTCAAGATTTTCTGGTTCTAGCTCCACAAATGTGAACATTTACTACATTTTTATGTTATGCATCATTGCAAGCTGAATATTTTTTGGGTTTTGAACAATTCAAAGTAAAGCTATTGATTGCAGATTAGTAGATGAATCACTTAGTTGATCTACAGTCTACAAGACTTTTGGTGTTTTCTTGTCGTTTATTTGACACATTTGTAAAGAATTTCTGGTTCCATCGCCGCCATGTCTGAAGATTTTTCTGTTATGCATCATTGCAGATTGAATATCTTCAGGGTTTTAAGCAACTCAGAGTAGAGTTATTGATTACAGATTAGTAGAGTAATCATTTCATTGATCTACAGACATTGAATCTACAACCATTTTGATGTTTATGGGACAAAAATGTTACGATTTTCTGGTTCCAGCTCCTCCGTGTCTGAAGATTTAATACTTTTATTTCTGTTGTGCATCATTGCAAACTAAATATCTTTTGGGTTTTGAGCAGTTGGAAGCACAGTTGATGATTATAGATTAATAGTTAAACTACAGAAATTCAATCTACCACAGTTTATCGGACAAAAGTGGTTCCAGCTCCTTGTGTGTGTGTGTGTGTGTGTGTGTGTGTGTGTGTGTGTGTGTGTGAAGATTTACTACTTTCCTCTGTTATGCATCATCGCAAACTGAATATTTTGGTGTTTTTGGTCTGTTGGTTGGACAAAACAAAGCAACTAAAACATTTAAATGGTCTGTGGGGAAGAGCGTTACTTACATTTTTCTCTATTTTAAGACATTTTATTGACTAAATGATCGATTTGGGTTTTTAAAAACGTGCCACTTCCAAATGGGGGAAAGGTCTTGGCCTGCAGTTTAGCCCTCCCTCTTATAAATCTTTAATACTCATGAGAGCATTATATTACCATACAAACCATAATGAGAAGACCAAAAATGCACCAAACTATAATATTTGGGGGGGATGCTCCAAAAAGTGGTTGCAATTTTCTTCCACCACAGATTCTTGTATTGCAGACAAACCTACCAGTTTCTGCCAACTCTGACTTCCCACACTGCTCTCAGCTATTGTGCAATCTTAAATTGAAACCACTTTTTTTTTGTTTTTTCTCACACTGCACAAAGAATAAGTCAACTTGTTTTGACTTGATGCAATTTTCTGGAAAGCTGAAATTGGTGTGTGTATGTGTGTGTGTTTGTTTGTTTTGCACAACATTATTTTTGTGCAACTTCCAACTTTTTGCACGTTATTAAGGTGCACTATTAGTCACATTGGACCACACATATACATACATACATACATACACTCCAGTGCATTTCATTACTGAGGCTCCACAAGGAAGAAGGAAGGAGCGGCAGCAGTATTGATCAGGCCGACTGCCAATAATAAAGAGCTTTTAATCAGCGGGCGGCTTTTACTACATGTACGTGCAGAAGTTAAGACACTAGCGCATGCTTTACTGTAAGTCCACGGGAGTTACAGAGGTCCATGAAAGGGACCCTCGTATGTTTTATTATGATAAGAGAAATACCGCTAACAAAACCAGATTTGACAGCATGAGCGAACTGGCAAAGCTGTGGCTCAGGGGACAGGTTGGTTGTATTCCAGGGATTCCTCTTTGGTGATGTAAACAGGCTTGAACAGAAGGAACAGCCCTCCCTCTCTCTCCCTCCCTCCCTCCCTCTCTCTCTCTATCTCTATCTCCCCCTCTCTTTTCCATGTCTTCTCCCACACCCGCAGAAATTCTCTCCCTAAGTTGTTGCACTTCCTGTCTCTCTGTCCTCCTTTTGTTTACATTCTTGTTGTCTTTTTGCAGGGTGTGAGGAGGAGGAGGAGGAGGAGAGGAGAGGAGGAAGGTGGGGGGTGGGTGAAAATCATCAAGTGAAAGTTTTCAGTTGAACAGGCTTTGTTTGTTGTCGTCCTCGCAGCCTTTGCAGCGTAGCAACTGTGTGTTTTTTTTCTCTTTTTTTTTTGTTGAGTTCAGGGCCTCATTGTGTTCATACGGGGAAATAAGAGGCCACCATGAATGAATGCATGCAGAGGGGGAGAGAGGAGAGAGGAGGGGGGGTGCTCAACAACAACAACTGCAGCAGCATGGACAGATTAGTGCAAATAATTATTAGTTGCATGGTAGTGTTTAAGTTTTAAACTCGCTTTTAACACCAGCTGTTAATCTTCTTCCTTTTTAGAGTCCAAAACAACAAAATACAAACTGTCTGAACTGTGCCTGAGTGTGTAAACCTCAATATCTTAACCTCCAGTAATATTTATTGGCATAATAAGATAGTTAATCATCAATCAGATGACTCATAGACAATAAACTGGCAGCAATTTTGATACTCGATTCATTGTTGTGCTGCTTTTGTCTTCACATATTTGAGGTTTTGTACAGCTGATTAGAAAAAAAGAGCAATTTGTCAGGTTTCAAAATGTTGTGATGAGCCTTTTTTGAGTGTTGATTGGACCATAAAAGGCATGTGAAGACATCGCCACCAACTCTGAGACATTATAAGGGGCTTTTTGTACGATTATCTAACATTTAATAGACAAAACAAAGAATCAAACAATGTAATTGGCAGATTATTCAATAATGAAAATAATTGTTAGTTGATCCAGATGTTAGAGGACCTGGGGCTTTTTTTTTGCCACCTCTTGCTTAACATCTTATTGAGGAGGGGGGGGGAAGAAACCCTGGAAAAGGTTTTTAAGCAGTTTACCATCACTGAAAAACTGTTGTCATGGCAGTGAGGAATTTGAGGGGGTGATTATCTCGGTGAAAAAGCGTCTGAACTTGTAGGAGAAGTTAAACCAACATGTGCTGCTTTTCTAACCGAAACATAAAGGAGTGAAGTACGTATGTGTTCACTTCTCTCAACAACCATTCAGCCCATCTACTTCACACTTGGTGGATGTTTTACTGGGTATCAGAGGAAGTGCAGCGTTCAGTGTGAAGATGTTAGGATGAGAAATGTTAAAGATATCATTAAAAGAAAACATCAAACATACAGCAGCTAAAAAGAGTCTCTGACACTGTTTAACCTGATATTAACATGATTAACATGCTTCTCAGGTGATCTTATCATGAAGTATAAAGGCTGATTTATGCTTCTACGTAACCTCCACGCCGTAACTACGCCGGTGCCCCGATGCCGCCGTGCACCTTTTCGAAGTTCTGCGTCTCCACGTGTCGTGTTTCGTCGCGGTGCAATTCCCCGCCAGAGCGATAGGGGGATGTGCTCCTTTCCTGAATGGTTATCGGTGTCTCTAGTTGATTCTTTGTTTAGCTTCCGGCTTTTCCCGTCACAGTAAACAACAACAACAATGGCAACCAAAAGAGAGAGAGGGATATTGCTACAGTTGCAGTTGTTGGATGTGGAAGAAAATCTGCTTTTATTGCAGTATTTTAATCGTAGAAGAAGGCGACCGGAATTAATTTCACCATACCGGAAATTTGTTGCTACCAAGCAAACCAATCACAGCCCTCGTGGTCTGCGTTGCCTTGGCGCGTAGTTACATTTCTGGGGAGGTGCACGTCAGGGGAGGCGTAGGGGTTCTGCGTAGGTACGCCGTCGGCTTGACGTCGACCCAACGTAGAAGCATATATCAGCCTTAAGACGCTCTGTCATCCGATCACTCAAAACACTTGTCGAGGTGGTTTAGGACTCATCTGACCAAACATCCTTTGTAGTGTAAACGCTGATGTGTTGATGTTTCCCCGGTAAGGACGTAACAGGAAAAACACGTCATCAATGCAGGACGTGGCAGTTAAAAGACAGTAGAGAGGCACAGGTGTTACGTGGTTGGAGTCATACGAACAGCTTGAGTAGCTCGTACGTCGTGTATATTAAGCATTAAAACATCTTTTATTAGCTCGAAGCTTTTTAGTTTGAACTCCTCGTGGAAGTGATGAAGGCAGCAGTGCAGTTTGGACACAAGCAGTCAGATCAATACGCATAATACTGAGACTTATTTTAAATGCAAGGTCTAAACAGAGTCTTCATAAGTGTGTGTGTGTATTTACTAGGGCTGGGCAATTTATCGATACTGTGATATGAGACTAGATATCGTCTTAGATTTTGGATATTGTAATATCGTGATATGTCATCAGAGTCGTCTTTTCCTGGTTTTAAATGCTGCATTACTGTAAAATGATGTAATTTTCTGAACTTAACGGACTTATCTAGCTCTCATTATATCCATATTACCAATGATTGTTTACCAAACATTTCATACTGTCATTATTGTTGCAATATGGATATCGAGGTATCTGGTCAAAAATATCGTGATACTTGATTTTGTCCATATCGCCCAGCTCCTTCAATTTTCTTATCAACCGTTCATCCGATTGACTTCACACTTGGCGGATGTATTGGTGAGGACCCAAAGATGTGCAGCGAGAACTCTCACCTCCTATGAAACAAAAAAAGCCAAAGCTCCAGCAAACATTCTTCATCAGGAGAGTTTAAAAAAGTAGGAAAAAGGAAGAAAAATACGAAAAAAATCACCAATTATATGCATCTAAGCATTCATCAACCAATGGGGTATCTACTAAAATGGGTTGGGTGACTTCAGGCCAAGTATGATCTCAGAGAAGGGAGTATCTAATAAGAGACATGGGTGGCTGACCTTTACTCTGCTATCTCCGATGAAACGTATCTCACTAAAATGGAAATGGGAGTTTCTTTTCTTTCTTTTCTTCTCTTATCTGAACCATCCGATCGGCTTCACGTTGCTGAAGACTCGAGGAAGTGCAGCGCTGAGTTGTTAGGATGAGCGTCTCTGGGGAAAAGCAAGCATTAATATCAAAGGCCAAGTAATCGGCACTAGTACACTATAAATATATAAATATATACAGCTCTCGTTATTCATGTGACAAGTCTAAACGTCTATAGTCTCCTATCAAAGATGCTCCAGTGGTTTGAGTATTTCTATCTCAACATACAGCAGCTTTATTTATTTATTTCATTTGACAGTGTGATGAAACGCAGACGAGAACATAAAGGTAGTTTTTGATATTCTGTTATTTCTCGATTCCTATATTTAGATCTCATCGTCCTCACTCTGTCACTTTTAAACAGTCGTTGTTATTTGTCTGATGTTATTTAAGGATTTAAGGATCCCTCCGCCCGTTATTGAAAGAGGTGCACGGAGGGCAAAGACATAATAAAAAGTGTCTCCCCTTACCCGTCTGGCTCCAGGAAGTTTTTTTTTTTTTCTTCTTCAGTCTCGTCCTGTGAATGCAGCCGAAGCTAATTTGAGACGTAGGTGTCGGGGATTCAGTTGTCGGCTGATGCCAGCGCTGCGAGGGGCCCGGCACAGAAACTGCTGTGTCTGGCACTCACGCTCCCGTCTCCTGGGTGTCAAAGCAGCTTCATCCAAAACTGTGATTTTTTTAGAGGAGCGTCTGTGAATGTTGCAGAATCCCCTCCATCTTTTTTAACTCTCATCCCTATGATGTAAGCGTCTATTAGGGCTGGGCGACTATGGCAAAAAAATCAATAGTATCACGATTAATTGAACTTTTAACCTCGATTACGATTAATGAACGATTATCTCTTCACAGTTTCTTTAGTTTTGTATTTTACACTGCTGCCCTCACACATGAGGATCTTTAGGGACTATGTAAAGATTACTTCTTTCTTTCTTTCTTCATTCCATCATGTCTTCTCTTCCTTCCATCCGTCTTTCACTCCTCCCTTCCTTCCTCCCTTTCTTCCTTACATCTTTCCTTCCTGTCTTCTCTTCCTTCCTTCCATCGGTCCTTTTTCTTTCTTTCTTTCTTTCTTTCTTTCTTTCTTTCTTTCTTTCTTTCTTTCTTTCTTTCTTGTCTTCTCTTCCTTCCTTCCATCTGCCATTCATTCATTCCTTCCTTCCTTCCTTCTTTCCTTCCTGTCTTCTCTTCCTTCCATCCGTCTTTCACTCCTCCCTTCCTTCCTCCTTTTCTTCCTTACATCTTTCCTTCCTGTCTTCTCTTCCTTCCTTCCATCGGTCCTTTTTCTTTCTTTCTTTCCTTCCTGTCTTCTCTTCCTTCCTTCCATCTGCCATTCATTCATTCATTCCTTCCTTCCTTCCTTCTTTCCTTCCTGTCTTCTCTTCCTTCCATCCGTCTTTCACTCCTCCCTTCCTTCCTCCCTTTCTTCCTTACATCTTTCCTTCCTGTCTTCTCTTCCTTCCTTCCATCGGTCCTTTTTCTTTCTTTCTTTCTTTCTTTCTTTCTTGTCTTCTCTTCCTTCCTTCCATCTGCCATTCATTCATTCATTCCTTCCTTCCTTCCTTCTTTCCTTCCTGTCTTCTCTTCCTTCCATCCGTCTTTCACTCCCCCCTTCCTTCCTCCCTTTCTTCCTTACATCTTTTCTTCCTGTCTTCTCTTCCTTCCTTCCATCTGCCTTTCATTCCTTCTTTCCTTCCTTCCTTTCTTTCTTCCTTTCTTCCTGTCTTCTCTTCCTTCCTTCCATCTGTCTTTCTTTCCTTTTTTCTTAATAATCATTTCCTGTTTTAAGGTGTGACGCTGTGGTTAATGTCTAGTGTCTATCATTAGAACTATGTAAAGATCAATTCCTTAAAGATATGCAACCTTTGCTGTCATGGCAACAGTGAACACCACCATTAATTGACATGAGCAAGATTAAGTGGATTATAGTTTCTAAATTTCGGTTTTGATTATTTTTCAATTAATTGCCCAGCCCTAACGTCTTTCATATATATTGCTGATGAAATCCACTTTTTTTTTTTGGTCTGTTGGCTCCGTCGTCACATTCCTGAGTCTGTTTGGTTGGTTGTTGTAGTTTTTTTTTAAATCCTCTGCAAATGAAATAGAGACATAATGTTGTTTTTTTTAATTATCAAATATGTGAAACCTCAGTGTTTGATGTTTTTTGTGTTTCTTTTAGATTCCAACAATCTTTTATCTTTTTTTTTCTCCAAGAAAAACCAAAATTTACAGGATTTAATGTTTTTATTTGTCACAGAAGACGATGAACTGAATATCTTTTGGGTTTTGGATTGTTGGAAAGACAAAACAAGTCAACTTCACCTCTGTGAACTTAAACTGGGCATTTAAAAAAACATTTCTTTGCATTTATGATTAAAATCAGGATAATGGAAGAAGGTTAAATCATAGTGTAAATAATCGGCTGCTGTGTAACACGACGACGTCACCACGACGACGCAGAAACTAGTGATTTTCTTCTCTTTTAAAACAAACCAAACAAATAGAGAAAAGGAAAATGTCAGAGCTGGAGATGCCAAGTCCCACTAACAGAAGCCCCAGTAGACCACAAGTCAGGGCTGCGTAGCTGGAGAAAGAATAACACGTCTGTAATGTGTTATTCTGAAGGTAAAAGAGAAATAAAATGAGTGATTTATAAGAACCAGGTTAGTAATCTGTGTGTAGTTGCATGCTTATATTAACTTGATTATTTAAATATGTGTATTTTTGGGGCATCAGAAAATGGTTTTAGCTCCATAAGTAACATTGTGAAGCCTGTGCTGCATTACACAGAAATACAACACTGTAATAATGAGTCTTTTTAAAGATATAAACCCACGAAACGAGCCGCCCGTTAACGACGTTAAACGTGTCAGAACAAGCAGCGAGCTGACTGAGTGACCTCGTTCAGTCCTGTCGGTCAGTTATGGAGCTTTTCCACTTTACAGTTCTAGCCTTACTCTACTCGACTGGACTCGATCATCAGGGATAGTACCTGGTACCTGGTGCTTTTTTAGTACCTGCTCTGCCGAGGTTCCAAGCGAGCCGAGCCGATACTAAAATGTGACGTCAACAGACTCCCGGCCACTGATTGGTCAGAGAGTCTTTAATGGAAGAGTCATGGTCCCGTCTGCCATCTCAGCACTCAATAACCTCATATGGACCCAGCCCTCCTGAGTGTGCTTTATATATGTGTGTCGGTTGTTCAGTGTCTGGTGGTGATTGTGTAGTATGTGTGTATTACATGTTGCTTCATGTTTAGTGGTGTCGTACAGTATGTGTGTGTGTGTGTGTATATTGTTCAGTGTTAGTGGGGTTTCTTCAACCCATCAGTTTGTAGGTGACAGTTTGTGACAAAGAACTTCCCTCTGGGGACAATAAATATCTATCTATCCATCCATCCATCCATCTATCCATCTATCCATCTATCCATCCATCTAGCTATCCATCCATCCATCCATCCATCCATCCATCCATCCATCCATCCATCCATCCATCCATCCATCCATCCATCCATCCATCCATCCATCATGAGCCGTCCACACAAGAATCAAACCCGGCATTTTTAAATACCAGCAACAGCGATAGGTACTATAGTAATGGAAAAGGTCGTTCCTGTTACCGAGTCGAGCCGAGTAGAGCTAGAACTGTATAGTAGAAAAGCTCCATTAGTCTCCTTAAATCCGCCCGTGTGTCTGATTCTTAGGAGGTTCTTCTCAGCAGTAAAGTGAAGAAGCTGATGGAGCAACAGACGAATCGCTGCTTCTGTTAACACGGATCACTGACTGAGTGATGAAGTTGCATCATAGGTAGCAGACGGATGACCAGTGGCGTAACTTCATTGGTCACAACTTCCTGTATCTGTGGTTTCAAATCCAATGCTTTCTAGTTTTTCATACACTCTCCAGTCATACTCAAGGTTTTAATCTCTTCTTTTTTTAACAAGCTGCAGCTCCTAAAGTGAGTTTGAGGGTTTTTCTCATCATTTAACAGTTGGTTTATTATTAGGTAACATCCTTAGTTAATATTATATCAGTGTCTTTTAACATCTGTGACAACTATAATGACTTTATTGTGATTTAAAGCATTTACTCTTTTATTTATTTTCCATCCAAATAAGAGGCAGAAATCAAAAGGTGTTTAAAAACTGGTGAAGTAGCAAATGTTAGGCTGTTTTATTAATGGATAAATGATTTGAATGATTATATGAAAATAAAACATTTTATTGTCAATATATTGAACTTATCATTTCAGCATTTATAAATAGAGACGGATGCACAGTCACGTCTGAGTCCTGCATTAAGAGCCTAGTTGCGGTCGAATATATTGATATTTCAGAGTTAAAAAATACTAAAATACGTTAAGCAGTGTTCATGTTTTTTACACAAACCTCATCACACACACACACACACACACACACACACACACACACACACACAAGCTTTAGACATGTTATATTCTGGTTTATCAGTCAGGCTGGAGTTCACATGAGGCTGAAACGCTTCGAGCACGTCTTATATTTACCCCTCCGTCTAATTTAGTCCCGTCCTCCTCTGAGGCCTCCACCAAAAAAAACACCACACACACACACACACACACACACACACACAGTCCCTCTGCAGTGTTGTAATGTTAGTCTGTGATGAATCCTCTACTGCTGCTGCTGGATGGTTGGGAGCTTCTTCATCAAGCCATTACATCAGTATTCCACTTTAATTAACTGCCACATTGTCTCCGTCAGCTAATTAAAGCGGTTGGCGGAGAATCAGCCAAAGTGTAAAAGCCACAGCGGAGGTTTTTATGTGGCGTTAATTGAGAAGTGGCTGATTTTGAAATGCAGTTTTTTTATTTATTTTAATCCTGTTTTTTTCTGTCTTCTCTTTTTTTTTTTTCTAGGTGCACTTTTCGGTTCCCCAGCACAAACATCAAGATCACATTCACAGCTTTGTCCAGCGGGAAGAAGGTGAAGCGTGAAGCGCCCGAGTCCCCAGTGAAACCAGTACAGCCCCAGATCTCCCCACTGACCATCAACATTCCAGATAACATCGCTCACCTAATGAGCCCGCTGCCATCGCCTACTGGCACCATCAGGTACTGGCCACTGGGAATGATGTATTCACTGGGAGCAGGGTTTCTGCTGGGTGTTAAAAAGTCTAAAATTCCTTCTGTCCTCCCTTACTTCCTTCCGTCTGTCCTTCCTCCATCCATCTCTCTCTTTCCTCCCATCCTTCTTTCCTTCCTCCATCCCCCTTTCTTCCTTCCTTCTGTTCTTCCTTCCTCCCTTCCTCTTTTCCTTTCTCCCTCCTTTCCTTCCATCTTCCTTACTCCCTTCTTTCCTTTCCTCCCTCCTTTCCTTCCATCTGTCCGTCGCACCACATGACTTTTTTTAAGGCCAGTGCCAATTAATCTTGAAAAACCCACTAAAATCACTTTCAAATTTATAATATGGATCTTCAGGTACACAACATTCTGAATGTTTGAACTACTGCATTAGATATGCTTGTTTTTATTATTCTAAAATTGAGTTGTTGCAAATCCTTATACGTCATTGACCCATGTACGTTCATTTATCGTTTTCCTCCGTCGCCTTTTTTTTTTTTTTTGTTGAGAAATGCGTTGGTGGGATTCACAGTTAGATCTGTGTGTTGTTATTTCTGAAGGATCCAGGTTCTGTTGGCTTCAACGATCAGGATCCAGTGGTTGGTTAAAACTGATACCAAACCATCAATTTGAAACACAGTGTGTATTATCTGCAAGAAGTCCCTCAGATGATGCATACTTGGTGTGAAAGCACTGATGTCACACTCAAGATCACAGCAGATATTTTGTTACTTTGAAAGTGATTCTGAGACTGAGATTTTCCTTATTTTTTCACACTTAAATTAAATTCATAATGGTCTTAAAGAGGTCTTTAAATAGTTTAATAAATTTAACTTGTTCACACCTGCAGAAACCCTGGGAAGGGATGAAGGAAGTGACTTTTCTCTGTGTGATCCAAATTGGTCGTAATCTGCTGGTTTTAATTATTCCACTCGTCAAATTTAATGTGCAGAATAATAACCTGACAGTAGATGGTTGTTAATTTATTAAAGGGTTAGAGGTTAGGTAAATATTAAACCTGCAGTTTGCATCATTATTGGCATGTGATGCTGCTAATTGTCTATATTATTCTTGCAAAACCTAAAACCAACAATGAACTGTGTGTATCTAAAGTCCGATCTCATTCCTCCGTTGTTGTCTTTTAAAAACTGTAAATAATAAGTCAGTGAGCCGCAGCGCTGCACTGGGTGACGTGTTGCTTTATTATGAAGAGTTTTGGTCACGTTGGTTTGTTTTTAGAATCGGCTCCAAAGACTAAAAACGGTGATGAGACATTTTTAGTCTTTAGATTGCGTGTGAACAGTGCTGCTCTAGTTTGTTGTGCTCTTGGTAATAATAAAGCAACATGTCACCCAGTGCAGCGCTGTGGCTCAATGGCAACAATAATATATCAGAGCTTTGGATAAACACACAATACTTAATACTTAAATATCCTTTTAACATCTCATAGTTATAAACTTTCATTTAAATATCAGTTAGAGGAAAATAATCAAACTTTTGTGTATCAGAGGTTTGTTTTTGTGTTTTTTTTTTTAAATAAAGCTTTATTGATTCAACAAGCATTATTTACAGAAATAATGTTTTTTGAAACAGCAGTAGTAATATGAAAATAGGGACACAAACATAAACAACAACACATAAAAATGGTGTACCTAATATAAAAATATATATATATTACAATTATAACAATGCATTAAATTTGGAGCACAGCATCAACGTTTTCACAGCTTTTCTATTGCAAGAGGTAGATCATGTTTTAACCTTTTTAAAGGTACAAAAGGAAGGTTTAGTTTTTAACACTTTTTATAGTATTTATGAATATAATATTTGGCCATGAATATGATGAGATTACATAGAAAAAATACATCGTCCAAGTCTCTCTTATGATTTGTTAAACCAGATAATGCATTGTTCAAACAGAGTACAAAGGCATCATAGATATAGTCCAATATAAAACCACAGATGTCTTGCCACAGACTCCGAGTGTGTTCACAAGTCCAAAATAAATGGAAGACAGTGCAAGATACATAAATGTCCTTCTTGAATCTTACTAGAAATGATTTGACAGGATAATAACGATGAATGATCTTAAAAGAGAAGCTTTTTAGTTTTTTCTTCATCCCTCCCTCATAAATCATGTAACGACCCCTCAGATTTACCTGGTGACCCTGTTTAAGGCTCCACTGCGTTAACTTAATTATATAAAAGTAGTAAAAACTGAGCTCCACCTCGAGCAGCTGCAACAATAACACATTAATGCAGCGGAATAAACAATCTAATAATATCATATTTAATAATAAACTAGTTACGCTAAAGAGTTATTTTAACCTTCGTGTCGTCCTCCCGGGTCAAATTGACCCCGTCTGTTTTGACTGTTCCTTCTTTCCTCCCTTACTTCCTTCCGTCTGTCCTTCTTCCCTCCCTCCCTCCTTCTCTCTTTCTTTCCTCCCATCCTTCTTTCCTTCCTCCATCCACCTTTCTTCCTTCCATCTGTCCTTCCTATTTTCCTTTCTCCCTCCTTTCCTTCCATCTTCCTTCCTCCCCCCTTTCCTTCTGTCTTCCTTCCTCCCTCCTTTCCTTCCTTCTTCCTTCCTCCCTCCCCCTTTCCTTCCTTCTTCCTCCCTTCCTCCTTTCTTTCCTTCTTCCTCCCTCCTTTCCTTCCGTCTTCCTTCCTCCTTTCCTTCCTTCTTCCTTCCTTCCTTCCTTCCTCCTTCCTTCCTTCCTTCCTCCCTCCTTTCCTTCCTTCCTTCTTCCTTCCTCCCTCCCCCCTTTCCTTCCTTCTTCCTCCCTTCCTTCCTTCTTCCTCCCTTCCTCATTTCTTTCTTTCTTCCTCTCTCCTTTCCTTCCGTCTTCCTTCCTTCCTCCCTTCCTTCCTCCCCCCTTTCCTTCCGTCTTTCTTCTTTACTTCCTCCCTTCCTTCCTTCCTTCCTCCACCTTTTCTTTCCTTCTTCCTCCCTTCCTTCCTTGACTCGAGGACAACAGGAAGGTTAAATTTCGATATTTCCTGTCAAATTTTGCTGCTGATATTTTTGTTCTTAGTAGAATTTTGAATACAGGACTTTAACTTGTATTTTCACAGTGCTATTAGTACTTTTGCCTCTTAAATAAAAGATCTAAGTACTTCTTCTACTACTGCTGTTCTAGTTTTGGGTCCATTTCTACAGAGGAATCCATAAGTAAAAACAATGACGAACTTGTAAAGCTTGTATGTAAATACTTGAGAATTGAACCCTTTGGTTTGAAACTCCTGAGCTTAGTTTTCACAGTGTTAATCTCCTGGATCAGTGTGTGTGAGTGTAAAGAAGTCACTCCCACATAAAGCCCGTTAGTTAGTTAATCGACATTCAGGTGTCCGCTGACCCTGCTGTGGCCCCTGTAGGAGGATCAGCTTAGGCTTTAGTCCTCTGAATGTGGGAGGGAGGCGGCTCCGTGTCAGACTCCTAGATCCTCTCAACCCCTGATCTCTGCCACACCGCTAAAAACCAACCTGGTTACTTCTCTTCTCTTTGAAAGTAGACGAATAAACAATCAAACGTATCTCAAACACACATTAAATAAATTAAAAACATAAATTAATCTATTTACTTGTGATCCTGATTTGAATGCTTTTTAGGAGCAGTTGTGGCTCCTGAAGCGGCCGCAGTATTTGCAGATAATCTAGGATGTAGGGTCATTTGCATAGGTGTGGGCCACTGCAGCACAGACTGCGGATGAGCTGAGCTTGAGAAACTTAACCGTGCCCCTTCTGGAAAATGCCAGGCTAGTTTATATCACGTTAAAGCCTTTAACTGTTGCACCTATTGTTGCTTTTCCTGTGTGTTTCTTTACATACTGTCCATCTGTATATTATACTTTAAGTTTCTTGGCAGCTGACAGTTGTTTCTTTTTGAATCCTCCCTCAGTGCTGCTAACCTCGTGCCCCTCCAGCCCGCGGGGCGCAGGCTCTTCAGGCTACAGGATGGGAGGTCGGATGGTCAGCTCTGCAGAGCTGCAGCTTATGAACGACAACTCCCAGCCTGAGAACGACAAAGATGCCTCTGGAGGTGACAGTCCAAAGGTGAGAGCGGCTCAATGCAGATTCCCACCTGCTACTATTTCCTATATTTAGTTATTCAGTATCAGTAAATCACGCTGGTGTAAAACATCTGTTGATATCAGGGACGTTTCAGACATAATAACACATTCTTTTAGAGTTACTCAAACTCATTTTCTGGCTACTGGCGCATTCAGTGGATTTGATTCAAACATCAATTAATCAATCTTTATTTGTATAGCGCCAAATCACAACAAAAGTCATCTCAAGGCACTTGAGGCTCAGTACACACCGTATACTCATCAGGTTTCATTTTAAAGAGACCCAACATTCCCATATGAGCAAGCACTTGGCGACAGTGGAGAGAAAAAACTCCCTTTTAACAGGAAGAAACCTCAGAACCAGAACCAGGCTCAAAGTGGGAGAACATCTGCCTCAACTGGTTGGGGTAGAGAGGAGAGAGGGGAAGAATAGGAGAGAGGAAGGATAGGATAGAGGGGAGGAAGGAAGAGGAGAGAGAGAGGAAGGAGAGAGGAGAGAGAGAGGAAGAGGAGAGAGAGAGGAAGGATAGGAGAGAGAAGAGAGGAAGGATAGGAGAGAAAGGAAGGAGAGGAGAGAGAGGAAGATGAGAGAGAGAGGAAGGATAGGAGAGAGAAGAGAGGATAGGAGAGAGAAGAGAGGATAGGAGAGAGAGAGGAAGGATAGGAGAGAGAAGAGAGGAAGGATAGGAGAGAAAGGAAAGGAGAGGAGAGAGAGGAAGATGAGAGAGAGAGGAAGGATAGGAGAGAGAAGAGAGGATAGGAGAGAGAGAGGAAGGCTAGGAGAGAGAAGAGAGGAAGGATAGGAGAGAGAGAGGAAGGAGAGGAGAGAGAAGAAGAAAGAGAGAGAGGAAGGATAGGAGAGAGAAGAAGAAAGAGAGAGAGGAAGGATAGGAGAGAGAGAGAAGGATAGGAGAGAGGAAGAGGAAGGAGGGGAAAGAGAGAGGAAGGATAGGAGAGAGAGAGAAGAAGGATAGGAGAGAGAAGAGAGGAAGGAGAGGAGAGAGAAGAAGAATAAGAGAGAGAGAGGAAGGATAGGAGAGAGAGAGAAGAAGGATAGGAGAGAGAAGAAGGATAGGAGAGAGAAGAAGGATAGGAGAGAGAAGAGAGGAAGAGGAAGGAGGGGAGAGGAAGAGGAGAGGATAGGAGAGAGAGAGGGGAAGAATAGGAGAGAGAAGCACATTGAAGCTAGTAGGTCTGGGACTGGAATCTATCATCCGGACGTCTACAGGCGTCTACAGGCTTATTGAATGCATCCATCTTCTACACTTATATTGCATCCTCACACCAGGTGCGGACCCCTTATGTCCTCCACACAGGGTCTGCTAACTTTACCTTCCACATATATTAAGACTCGGGGAGATCGTGCCTTCCAGTCTGCAGCATCGAAGCTTTGAAACAAGTCCCTTAGATACTGTGGACTCTTTTAAAAACCCATGTGTTCAGACAGGCATTTAGGTAGTTTGTGGTATTTCATGTCTTAATTGGAAGCCTGTGTCTGTTCCCTTTTTTGTGTATTTTATCTCATCATCTTCTACACTTATATTGCACCCTCATACCACAAGCCGAGCCCTGAGGTGCTCTACTCAGGGTTCTTCTAAGTGTACCTTGGACACATTTTAAGATTGGAGGAGATTGTGTCTTCCAGTCGGCAGCCCCCGAAGCTTTGGAGTAGTCTCCTAATTTAGATGCTGTGGAAACTGTTCAGACATGTTTTAACTATAGAAATAACAAAGATTCAACACAGGGACAAACATAATCTCTCACATACATGATTATTTCTATTATAGATTCATCTGTTTTGTTATTTTCTCTATTCATCGTTTGGTCTATAAAATGGTGAAACTGTTTCCTAAAGCTGTAAAGATGCAACCTTAAAATATCTTGTTTTGTTCAGACCAACAATCCACAACCTAAAGATATTCAGTTTACTGTCATAAAAACACTAAAGAAACTAGAAAATATTTATATTTAACCTTCCTGTCGTCCTCCCCGGGTCAAATTGTCCCCGTCTGTTTTGACTGTTCCTTCTTTCCTCCCTTCCTTCCTCCTTCTCTCTTTATTTCCTCCCCCCTACCTTCCTCCCTTCCTTCTGTCCTTCTTTCCTCCCTCGTTTCCTACCTTCCTCTTTTCCCTGTCTCTCTCCCTCCTCCTTCCTTCTTTCCTCCGTCCTTCCTTCCTTTCTTTCCTTCTTCCTCCCTTCCCATTCTTCCTTCCTCCCCCCTACCTTCCTCCCTTCCTTCTGTCCTTCTTTCCTCCCTCGTTTCCTACCTTCCTCTTTTCCCTGTCTCTCTCCCTCCCTCCTTCCCTCTTTCCTCCATCCTTCCTTCCTTTCTTTCCTTCTTCCTCCCTTCCATTCTTCCTTCCTCCCTCCTTCTCTCTTTCTTTCCTCCCCCCCTACCTTCCTCCCTTCCTTCTGTCCTTCTTTCCTCCTTCCTTTCCTCCCTTCCTCTTTTCCTTTCTCTCTCCCTCCCTCCTTCCTTCTTTCCTCCGTCCTTCCTTCCTTTCTTTCCTTCCTTCTGTCCTTCCTTCCTTCCTTCCATCCTTCCTCCCTCCTTTCCTTCCATTCTTCCTTCCTCCCTCCCTTCCTTCCTCCCTTCCATTCTTCCTTCCTCCCTCCCTTCCATCCTTCCTCCCTCCTTTCTTTCCTCCCTCCCTCCTTTCTTTCCTTCTTCCTCCCTTCCATCCTTCCTCCCTCCTTTCTTTCCTTCTTCCTCCCTTCCTCCCTTCCTCCCTCCTTTCTTTCCTTCTTCCTCCCTTCCTCCCTTCCTCCCTCCTTTCTTTCCTTCTTCCTCCCTTCCATCCTTCCTCCCTTCCATCCTTCCTCCCTCCCTTCCTTTTTTCTTCCTCCCTTCTTCAACAGGAGGGTTAAGAAGCTGTTGATGTGTTTCTTTGAAAGCAGCTGATGTCAAAATAGTTGATTGACTAATAATCGTTGCAGCTCAACTTCCTCATATTTCAACAGCCAGTAACTAAAATAGATCTGCAACAACAGACTGCAACTACTCTGATAATCCATGACCCTTTTTAAAAATTTCAAAACAAAAATATGCATATTTAATGAATTATAACTACACACAGCATGATTCTTTAAGTAATGCATCATACAAAAATGATATCAAAGGGATCCGAAAAGCAAAATGTTGGCTGTTGCAGCTGCAGTTTGGTGATTTTTAGGCCAAATTTGTCTCTAAATATCTAAACTCCTGCAAATTTAAGTGATGAATTACATATTTTATAGCTGGATGATGACACACAAATGTTTTTTTGCTGCTCCACAGGACGACTCCAAACCTCCGTACTCCTATGCACAGCTGATAGTCCAGGCCATAACGTTGGCTCAGGACAAGCAGCTCACACTAAACGGTATCTACAATCACATCACAAAGAATTATCCCTACTACAGAACTGCAGACAAGGGCTGGCAGGTGAGTCTGGATGCATGTTTTCCTGTTATAGCTCCACTTTGACTGTGTTAGCATGATGATGCAAAGATGGAAATGTCCACTAGCTGAAAAAAAGGCTATAAAATGCAGAGAATAACCTTTTATAACACATCTTCTTCATTTGTGGCTTTCTTCTTCTTCTTCTCCTTCTTCTTCTTCTTCTGCTGCAGAACTCGATCCGTCACAATCTATCGTTGAACCGTTACTTCATCAAAGTGGCGCGGGTCGCAGGAGGAACCCGGCAAAGGCTCGTTCTGGAGGATAGACCCGTCCTCGGAGGGAAAGCTCATCGAGCAGGCCTTCAGGAAACGAAGGCCCCGGGGCGTTCCCTGCTTCAGGACCCCACACGGACCCCTGTCCTCCAGGTCTGGACATGCACACACGCACACACACACACACACACACACGCACACATACGATAAATAATCATCAGTAATGTGGATGTAATGACAAAGTGGGTAAAAAGTAAATAACAGAACATCTAAAACAGTCTAAGTTCAGAAAATTACATGTTTTACATGTTTTTTTAAAACCAGGAAAAGAAAACTGATGACATATTATGATATCCACAATGTAAGACGATAGAGGGAGGAAGGAAGGAAGGAAGAAGGATTAGGGAGGGAAGTAAGGAGGGAGGGAGGAAGGAAGGAAGGAAGGAAAGGAGTAACGAAGGAATGAAGCAAGGAAGGATGGAAGGAAGTGAGGAAAGAAGGAAGGAATCAAGCAAGGAAGGAAGTGAGGAAAGAAGTATGGAAGGAGGAGGGAGCAAAGAAAGAGAAAGGAAGGAAGGAAGGAAAGAAGGAACAGTCAAAAGAGATGTGGTCAATTTGACCCGGGAGGACGACAGGAGGGTTAACAACACAATACTAACACACATTCATGGTGCTTAGATTAAAAGGGGGGGGGGGGGACACTATTTTTAGTCTCTTACTCCAGTAAACTTTGTGCCAGACCAACTGTCAGTTATAAATCGCTCCGCAGCGTCTGACTGCATTAATTCACCTGAGAGCTTTTTACAGTCTTCTGCCAGGGTGAGAATAAAGAAATGAGAGACTAACATCACTGGTTAAATGACTTGTAAAAACACAAGTTGGCGTGTTTTGCTCTGGAGTAGGAAGGACAGGATGAAGGGAGGAAAGAAGGAAGGGAGTAAGGAGGAAAAGAGGAAGGAAGTCAGGAGAGAAGGAAGGGAGGAAGGAATGGAGTAAGGAGGAAAAGAGGAAGGAAGTGAGGAAGGAGGGAGGAAGGAAGGAAGGAAAGAAAGGAGGAAAAGAGGAAGTAAGTCAGGAGAGAAGGAAGGGAGGAAGGAAAGGAGTAAGGAGGAAAAGAGGAAGGAAGTGAGGAAGGAGGGAGGAAGGAAAGAAAGGAGGAAAAGAGGAAGGAAGTCAGGAGAGAAGGAAATGAGTAAGGAGGAAAATAGGAAGGAAGTGAGGAAGGAGGGAGGAAAGAAAGGAGGAAAAGAGGAAGGAAGTCAGGAGAGAAGGAAGGGAGGAAGGAAAGGAGTAAGGAAGTGAGGAAGGAGGGAGGAAGGAAAGTAAGGAGGAAAAAAGGAAGGAAGGGAGGAAAGGGAGTAACCAATTATTATGTCAATCCAATTTTTTTCACCCACTAATTATATAAACCACTTAAGGAACACTCATGGTCAGGTCTAAGTCAATCGATTAAAATATTTAATTATTTAATTTAATTTAACTCATTATTAATCACACCCTTTTTTTTTTTTGTTCTAAATGTATTTTAAAGGGATATTTTTCAAGTTTTTAATTCTTCTTCTAACATGAGAGTGGATACATATGCTTGCTCTCTATGTTTATTATTATTGAGACAAAAAAATCTGCTGTCAGTTATGATATCAGTTACATTCACTCACCCGTACACACACACACACACACACACACACACACACACACACACACACACACACACACACACACACCTTAGAGGAGTGGGAGGACACCTCTCTGTATCAGCTGTATGTTTGGTATTTGGGATTCTGCTTGTTATCCTAAACGTTACTGCTGCTTCCTTATTTCTAAACTACAGGGACCAGAACAAGGGTCAAACACAACAAAGTCACATTAAAGCCCTTTTTTCTGTCTTTTAATTAACATTTTGTCCCCCCGTCTTCTCTCAGGAGCGCCCCGGCCTCTCCCAACCACTCGGGGGTTCTCTCAGCTCACTCCAGCGGCGTCCAGACCCCCGACAGCCTATCACGAGAGGGCTCCCCGGTCCCTCTGGAGCTGGAGACCTCGGCTCCGGCCCCGGTGCCAACCGCGGCGGTCCAGCCCAAACTGGCAGTCATCAGGAAGCACGCTTTGCACAAAACACACCAGGTAGGGTGATGCACCAGGCTGGAAATCTGCAGTTAGAAGCTTTCACTCACTCACCTTTATCTCAAACCAGGGCGGTTATAGTTTATTATTAGTTTTTATTCAGTTTGCTTTTTTATTTCAGTTTAGTTTTTAGTGAGTTAAAGAAGCGATTTAAGTAGTTTTAGTTCAGCTTTTATTTAGTTTTAATCTTAATTTACTTTTTCAGGTAGGAGAAGGAGAGAGGGAGGGAGAAAGGAAAAGAGGAAGGGAGGGAGGAAGAAGAAAGGAGGGAGGAAGGAAGGCAGGAAAGGAAGAGAGGGAGGAAGGAAGGATGCAAGGGAGCAGGAGGGAGGAAGAAGGAAGGAAAGGTGGGAAGGGAGGATGGAAGGAAGGAGAGAGGGAGGGAGAAAGGAAAAGAGGAAGGGAGGGAGGGGAGGAAGAAGAAAGGAGGGAGGGAGGGGAGGAAGGAAGGCAGGAAAGGAAGAGAGGGAGGAAGGAAGGATGCAAGGGAGCAGGAGGGAGGAAGAAGGAAGGAAAGGAGGGAAGGGAGGATAGAAGGAAGGAGAGAGGGAGGGAGAAGGAAGGGAGGAAGAAGGAAAGAAAAGAGGAAGGAAGGGACGAAGAAGGAAGGAAAGGAGGGAGGAAGGAAATGAAGGAGGAAAGGAAAGAAGGGAGGGAGGATGGAGGAAGGAAAGAGGGAGGGAGGAAGGACAGACAGAAGGAAGGAAAGAAGGAACAGTCAAAACAGACGGGGTCAATTTGACCCGGGAGACGACAGGAAGGTTAAAGATGTAGTGTAAACTTGTAGAGAATCAGGCTTTTTATGTCGTTTGTCGACACAGACAGAGTTTAGTTTTGAGTGAGTTAAAGAAGCGATTTAAGTAGTTTTAGTTCAGCTTTTATTTAATTTAGCCTTAATTTCACTTTTTCAGGTATTAGGAGAAAAGCTTTGATTTAGTAGAACCTGTAAAAGATGAAATAAGACTGACACTGAGGTACAATTAGCTGTGTTTTTGGTCTCCTACTATAATTTATTATGAATATTATTATTTCAAGAAGTCAAACTGAACAGAAAACAGTAAATAAGAGATAAGATAAGATATTCCTTTATTAGTCACAGCAGCAAATGAACAATATAAAATATAAAAGCAGCAATAAGAAAAATAATAAAGAACAATAAATAATAAATACAAAAAACCCTATAAAAACAATAATAGTAAGAAATGGGTATTAAATAGTCGTGACATTATTTATAAGAGTAAAATTGGTATTGAGTGGTAATATACCAGATAGTCTTATTGCACAGATTAAGTGAAATAAATATATATGTATATTATATTATATGAATATTGCACAAAAGTATAAAATTATCTGCTATTAAGTTTAGTTTTAGTTAGTTTTGCTTTGTTCATTTTTGTTTTTATTTAGTTTTTCAGGTATTAGGAGGAAAGCTTTGATCAGTAGAAGCTGTAAAAGATGAAATAATGTTGACACTGAGGTAAAGTTTGCAGTGTTTGTGGTTTCCGTAGTGATACTAGCCGTTATCTCAACAAGTCAAAATGGAGAAAAATGAAAATAAAACTAAAACGAAGCTGATTTTATCTGCTATTCAGTTTAGTTTTAGTTAGTTTTGCTTTGTTAATTATAGTTTTTATTTAGTTTATTCACTGCTAGTTTTAGTCTCAGTTAACTATAATAATCGTGTCTCAAACTAAACATCCAAAGACACAGTAAAGTGTAGATTTCACTGTCAAACTGTAAAGAAAAGTCATTAAATGTTATCTCCTCTCACACTGGAAGTTGAACCACTTTATTGTCTTTTAGTTAAAACTATTCTTATTAAACACTGATGTCTGACCTGCACCTGCACTGTTACACATAGACACATAGACACATAGACACATAGACTGGTTTAATTTAAAAACAGCTTCAAACATTAACAAACCAAACCTGGGAATCTTCTCCAGCGTTAAACAAATGCTGTTATTTTAACTCTCCCTGAATACCTGAGTTAGAGTTAGATTGATGGTTTATCATATCGGTACCAATACAAGACGACTCTGATTATATAATATATAATATAATATAATATATATGTAACAGCTGGTTTTTGAAGATATGACACACCTCCACATTCATGTAGTTTGGGAAGTTTCTCAACAGGAGATAAAATGAATCCAAAGATAAGAAAGATTTCATCCTTTTAAAGCCTTTTTCTCTTGTAAGAGTGAAACACTAAAACATAAACAACACTTTAGTTTATTTTTTAATGTCTATCAGATCTTTAATTTAGGCCCCAAAAAAAAAACAAATTTCATTCTGAATCCTCTATTTTATCATCCGCTGATCTGAATTATTGCATGTTAATGAGTTAATGTTAATGAGCCCACTGGATATTAACCCTCCTGTTGTCCTTGAGTCAAGGGAAGAAGAAGGAAGGAAGGGAGGGAGGAAGAAGGAAGGAAAGGAGGGAGGGAGGGAGGGAGGAAGGAAGGCAGGCAGGAAAGGGAGGGAGGGAGGAAGGAAGGATGCAAGGGAGCAGGAGGGAGGAAGAAGGAGGGAAGGGAGGAAAGAAGGAAGGAGAGAGGGAGGGAGAAAGGAAAAGAGGAAGGGAGGGAGGAAGAAGGAAGGAAAGGAGGGAGGAAGGAAAGGAGGGAGGAAGGAAGGATGCAAGGGAGCAGGAGGGAGGAAGGAAGGGAGGAAGAAGGAAGGAAAGGAGGGAAGGGAGGAAAGAAGGAATGAGAGAGGGAGGGAGAAAGGAAAAGAGGAGGGAGGAAGGAAAGGAGGAAAGAAGGAGGGAGGGAGGAAGGACAGACAGAAGGAAGGAAAGAAGGAACAGTCAAAACAGACGGGGTCAATTTGACCCGGGAGGACGACAGGAAGGTTAAATATGTAGTGTAAACTTGAATCAGGCTTTTTGTGTGTTTTAGCCGACACACAGACTGTAAATAGATGTTAATATTTAAAACTACGCTTATCTTTGACTAATCAGACCTTATTTGGGTCTGATTTAAAACACATTTTAATTCAACAACAAACGAGGTTATTTTAAGTAGGAACATGTTTTTAATCACATCTTATCTTGCCTGTGTGTTGGTTTGAAGTTTAAATTATTTATAAAATAAAGAAGTTATGCCAAAAATATCTCTAATATAACACGTTAGTCATGTTTCATAAGAATCTACTGAATCAACTCAACTTCTTATCATTGTATTTTAGGGCTAGAAACAAATATTTTCTTTGTTAGTTTCCCTTTTTTTAATAATTAGATGAAGACTGCAACTAGTGATGATTTTCTCAATTAATTAGCTTGTCTATAAAATATCAGTAAATAGTGAAAAGGCCTTTTTTTAGGTTTTATCTTCATTTCTCTTGTTTAGTCTGATCGACAGTCTTAAATCTAAAGATATTCAGTTTATTATAGATAGATAGATATACTTTATTGATCCCAAACTGGGAAATTACAGTGTAGCAGCAGCGTTACACGGACACATAGTGGCGATACATATACTACGATATACTAAATACGGTAGTTTTAGTATGTTTGAGAAAGGGACAAAAAAGCTTAAAAAACAGCAAATTTTGGGCTTTTTTCCTTTTTAAAAAATGACAAAAAAGATTATTTGATCATTATAGTTGCTGATAAATCTTGTCAAACATCTAATAAATTGAATATTGCAGCTCTAAATGAGATGTTTATGATTCATATTCTCATGCAGAGGTGGAAAGTAACGAATTACATTTACTGCCATTACTGTAATTGAGTACAGTGAGTAGGAAAGGAGGGAAGGAAGGAAAGGAGGGAAGGAAGGAAAGGATGGATGAAGGAAGGAAAGGAATGAAGGAAGGAAAGGAGGAAGAAGGAAGGAAAGGAGGATGAAGGAAGGAAAGGATGGATGAAGGAAGGAAAGGAGGGATGAAGGAAGGAAGGGAGGAAGAAGGAAGGAAAGGATGGGGTGAGGAAGGAAGGAAAGGATGGGGTGAGGAAGGGAAGGAAGGAAGGAAAGGAGGGAAGGAAGGACAGACAGACGGAAGGAAGTAAGGAAGGAAAGAAAGAAGGAACAGTCAAAACAGACGGGGTCAATTTGTCCCGGGAGGACGACACAAAGGTTAAATGTTGTGTGTCGACATATTTCATTTTGCCATTGAAGTTGAATTTGTAAACATATACCTTGTACCTTTTAATTAAAACCACTAGTTAGAGATGTATGGGCTCACTTTGTCCTTTTTGAACTACAGCCCCCCCCCCCCCCCTGTTAAAAAAGTAACTAAGTACATTTTTAACAAGCTACTTTTTACTTTTACTTGAGTAAAATATTTCCGTACTCTTTCCACCTCTGTTCTAATGTCTAAACACTTCCTGCTCTGTTTCTGTGTCCCAGGCTCGCCTGCTAACAACCAGCCGGTACTCATAGCAGTCCAGCGCCAGTTACCTCAAACCATTAAGCCAGTGACTTACACCATGGCCTCCCCAGTGAGCACCAGCACCTCCGGGCCCGCTGTCCAGACGGTCCACGTCCTGCAGCAGATCCCCGCCGGCTCCCTCAGCTCCGTCATCGCCCAGCAGGCCACCATCATCAAGAGCGAGCCGCAGGAGAACGGGGAGCACACGGAGGTCAAAGGTGAGTTAAAGGGGAGAGGGAGGAGCGAGGATGGAGAACTGTTTTAAAGAGTGTACCTAGATCTTAACTTTATTACTTTACTCTGTGTGTTTTATTTAAGTAAAGTTCTAGTACGGCTGCTAAAACATTAAAACATGGATTGAGCTTTGAGAAGTGAAAAATGAGTAAAAACATTAACCTCAAACCCTGTAATTATCTTGTAATTAAGTTTTATTTATCATGATTAAGCTTAAAATCATTGTAATTTATGATTTATTAAAATTAGTTGCTCATGTTCATTAATTGACGAATCATTGCAGCTGTAGAGGAAATAATAATAATAATAAAATCATATTGTGCCTCACTAATAATAATGTTAACAAATCATTAAAATTAAAATAAAAACAGCTTTAATAGAATAATCTTTTTTATTTTGTAGAAACTCTGTGAAATGTAACCTCACACCCTGTAATTATCTTTTAATTATCTTTATAATTAAGTTTTATTTATGATTTAAACCTGAAAACATTTTTTATATTTGACTTAGAAACAGATTTACTACAATAATACAAAATTAGTTGCTGTTTAATTTTACTGTCAGTCACTTTATTAATGAATCGTTGCAGCTACAGAGGAAATAATCAGTTTTAGACATTTGTATTTATTGTTGCTCATCGATAGTGAGCTTTGAAATGCAGCTTTAATAGAATAATCTGTTTTATTTTGTATAATCTTTGAGAATAGTTTGACATACATCCAGCCTGAAGTAATTATCTACCTAGTAAACTACCTTGTTTATATTTTTAATAAAGTTATTGTGACGAAAGTAGAGCTTTAAATATAAAACCAACGTATTTAGCCAGTAAGAAAAGGTTAAATAAGCAGCTTTAAGAAGGATTTTCTTTCTAAATGTTATACTTTATTCATTTGATCATAACTTACTGGTGTAAAATCAGTCTCTAAATACTAAGAAAACAGAAAAAATGAGACTAAAAGAACAGAAATAAAGAAAATACAAGCACTATTTATACTTTTAAACACATGAAACACAGTATTTTATCACTTTTGTCTGTTTTTGCATCATTTAAAATCTTTCCACTGACGTCGTATTTCTAAATGTTTCCGTCCTCTCAGTCAAAGTGGAGACGGTCCCCACCATCACCTCTATAGGAGGCTCCAGTCGCATCATCCAGACCTCCCAGTCGGCCGCTCCCCTGCAGACTGTTACCATCTTGCAGCAGGCTCCCATCGGCCAGCACCAGCTGCCCATTAAGGCCATCACACAGAACGGCACCCACAGCATCACCACTGCCATCCAGGGACCCATCAGCTCAGGTGAGACACACATAGAGACGATGCTTTGATTTTATATTACTATATAATTACTGTTTACTCCTGGTTATGATTTATTTTTACTATAGATGCTGTTCCTGATTGGTTATCCTCTTCAGCTTCTACTTAAAATGAAGCTAGTCTCATGTAGTTCAGACAGAATTCTTCATTAACCCTCCTGTTGTCCTCGAGTCAAGGAAGGAAGGGTGAAAGAAGGAAGGAAAGGAGGGAGGAAGGAAGGAAGGGAGGAAGGAAAGGAGAGAGGGAGGAAGGAAAGGAGAGAGGGAGGAAGGAGGGGAGGGAGGGAGGAATCACAGAAAGAAAGAAGGGAGGGAGGGAGGAAGGAAAGGAAGCAAGGAAGGAAGGTGGGAGGGAGGGAGGAAGGAAAGAAGGACAGAGGAAAGGAGGAAGGGAGGAAGGTAGGGGGGAGGAAAGAAAGAGAAAAGGGAGGAAGGAAGGATGGAGGAAAGAAGGAAGGTAGGAGGGAGGGAGGGAGAAAGGAAAAGTGTTCTATGGTTGCTATAGATACAGGTTGTTCTATGGTTGCTATAGATACAGGTTGTTCTATGGTTGCTATAGATACAGGTTGTGCTTTAGTGTAAAAAAAGAAGAAGAACACAAATCATTGCTGACATCAGAGATCCTGCTGGAGACATTTTTGAAGTCGAGTTTCATTTTTTCATCTTGTAAACGAACAGAATGAGTCTAACATGTTTTTAATAAAGTTTCGAACAAATGAGGTCTGTAGAAGTCTGTAAAACATCACATTTAGGGTCAATGAGGGATAAAAATCCATGTTTAATGTTGTCATGGCCTCAAAAAGGGAAGGAAGAGCGAAAAAATATTTTTTTTTTTAAATAGCACTTTCTTGGTGATACAAAGGATGTATATATATTTATTTATTTAACTTTACTATAATAAACCTTCTATTTCTAACATATAAACAGCCTGAGACGTCTTCCAGCAGTACTATGTCTCTTTTTTTTAAAAATTATTTTGCACAGAAGCTGCTAATTAACCAGTGTTTAATATATGACGGGTTAAATATGACCACAATATGTATATGTGGGAAATAAAACCTGTGAAGCGGCAGAAGTTTGAATGTTGACACTTTGCAAACTTACTCAGTGGGCCGGATTGAACCCCTTTGCGGCCAGTTTTGGGCCCACAGGCTGTATGTTTGCCCCCCTGCTGATCTAATCCAACAGTTTCAGGTTAACCACAAAACCTGCTGTTGAACATAAACACTTTCTTTTCCTCCGCTGAAAAAAAAAAAAGTCATTTAAAGGTTTATTATCCTGTGCTGGCAGCAGCTGAGCCAAACCACACTTCCCACAGTCGTCCTGCTTACAGATGCTGGTTAACCACAGTCTGAGCCACTCCGACACTCAATATTTCCTTTTCTTTCTCCTCCCTTCTGTTTCCTCACGTTCAGCTCCAGCTGTGGCGAGCCCCCTCCACCTGCTGGCGGCCCACGCCTCCGCCTCGGCCTCGCTCCCCACCAAACGGCAGAACGGAGACCAGCTGGCCAGCGAACAGCCGGACGCCAAGCGCATCAAATCAGAGGCCGACTCCGCCGCCGCCTCGACCCCGGCACAGTCGGACTCATCGGCAGCTAACGACCAAGGCGGCCAACTCAACTAGTCTGTACCACCACCACCCATCACCACAGCAACCCCAACCCACCCCCCCTCTTCACCACCACCTTCTCTTCTCT
The DNA here is from genome assembly GCF_963691925.1 of Scomber scombrus. Classification (NCBI taxonomy): domain Eukaryota; kingdom Metazoa; phylum Chordata; class Actinopteri; order Scombriformes; family Scombridae; genus Scomber; species Scomber scombrus. Next base: position 4,260,039 of record NC_084987.1, on the reverse strand, counting down.
TCTCTTCTCTCTCTCTTTCTCTTTCGTCCCCGTCGTTTCTTTTTATTTGTCTTCCTTCTACCACTGACTCCCGAGGTGCCAAACGGAGAGGATTCTTTTCATTTTCAGTTGTTTTGTTTTTTTGGGTTATCTGTTCTAGAGTATCAACAGAAGAAACACACACACACACACACACACACACAAAAAGAAGATAAAAAGTCCACCCCTTTAAAAAAAAAAATAAAGACTGGAATGTGGATTGAGAACAAATTAAAAAGATGAACTCAAATGACAAGGTTTCCCCTGTGAGCCACTGAAAACAGGAGAGTGACTAAGAAAAACCAAGACCACAGGAAGCCTTAACAACATTAACCCTTATTTAAAGAGCTGACCCTTTTTTTTTTGGACCTCACTCAACGCGGTCCAAAAGGGGGGGAAGAGAGGAGGAGGCTCAGCTGTGTGGGCTTGGACGCCACACCTTTCTGTCGTATCTACCTCAGAGCAGATAGGAGACAAACAATCCTCCCTTCCGGACCCGTCAAAAAAAAGGGGGCGGGGCTCTGGACGAAGTGACCAACCTGAGCGACAAAGTACGACGATGAGCATCCGAAAAGAAAAGAAAGAAAGAAAGAAAAAAAAAACGGTCAACGCATTCAGAAAAGGGATCAACTCTCGGAGCCAATATTCCTGAAACTCTGGCAGCTAGCCTCTCACAATACTGACCTTCCTTTTATCGCAGCTGTACGTAGATATGCAGTATTTTGTTGTTCAAATGTGGAGCATAGGATTGATTTTTCTTTTCTTTTTTTCTTTTTTTTTTCTTTTAATGTATTTTCACTTATTATAGATAAGTAATAATTTAATTAATTAAAAAAAGGAAGCGTACAAAAAATGGTGAGGTCGGTGACATTTCGGTAACTAATTTAGAAATTTCACTTCTTTTTCTCCTTTTTTTTGTTTTTTAATTATGTGGACTTCCTTTTTCTGTTCGGTGAAACAGTGTAGTTTTCGTAATATTTGTTTCCTTTCCCGCCCCGCCCCCCCCCCCTCAACCTCAACCCCCGCCACCACCAAAACCCTCTTACCACCCCTCGTTCTGACATATCCATACGCCAATTGCTTCGTTATACCTACATATTTTAATACTTGAACAGATAACCGATATAAGCATATGAAATCTCCATGTTGTAGTTCCAGATGTTGACCTTTGCATGTATCCGACAACAGAGAAAAAAAGTTGTTAACTGTAAAAACTCAGAACAGAAGTTGAAAAAGTAAAAATGGAAAAAAAAGAAAAAAGAGATCTGCTTTGTCCAAAATAAAAAACAGATTTGCTTGATTATTTTACTCTGTTTTTCTGGCGACCTGGTGAGTCTGTTTTTTCTGATTGTACACGTTCCAAACAAATAGTAAGAAGAAAAAAATTGATGTTTGTTCTGCTTCAGTGGAGAAATGCTTTTTTTTAATAAATTAATTTAAAGCCCTTTTTCATGTGTTTTGTTTTGTTTTTGTTTTTCTTGAATGTCAACTTCAACTTTTTGATGCTCAAACTGGTAGTTCACCCTTTTCTCCACCAGGGGGCAGTGTAGGAACGTTTTCGTTTTATTGATTCATGCTTGCAGTAGAGCAGAAGTCACTCATTTTAAATTGGAGACCACATGCTGCCTAATTTGAAGTGGGCTGCAGCAGTAAAACCACTGCATAATCTACAAATAGTATTTAATATATAAATATATCTATGCAAGTTCTGTATTCACTTCACAACAGGAGGGAGGAGGCTGCTGTGAACTTGATAAGAGACGTGCAGAAACAAAACTCAACCCTACAGTGTAGGGTTGAGTTTATCTGTGTTAGTATTGGCTTTAAGCTCCTCCAGTTTGTTGTTGTTTCTAAGCGTCCTCGTGTTGGTAGTAACAGGTCATGCAGAGGATGCTGTGGTTTCTACACGTCCCTTATCAAGTTCACAGCAGCCTCCTCCCTCCTGTTGTGAAGTGACGCCAGTTCTTCTTCTTCTTTCTTGTGATGATTTTTAAGGGTACGTTTGTGAACTTGCTCCAGTTCAGCTTCAGTTGTTTTCTTATTGCATCCCACCAAGAGCACTGTGACGTATTCAAGACGTGGCCTAAATCCTCAGCAGGGAGTCTGTTTCTACTCAGAACTGTGAGGAAGTGAAGCCGTTTCGAGGCCCAGCTGAGAGTTGAGACCATATGATGATAACCCAGGTATTTCATTGAGGACATGACTGATATGTGCTCCCCCCCCAGTACTAGAGGAAGAGGTTGTGGTGCATTCTGTGCAAAACATAGCCGCAGTTCAAAAGTTGTCACATGGTTTTTAAAAAAGCACCAGATTAACTCAAAGCAGTGGTTCTCAGAGTGAGGTCTGGTCACTCAAAACATCACAATCTTATTAAATGGGGATCCGGGATCTAGTTTGTGTCAGTTTAGGGGTCCTGGATGTGAAATAATAATATACTGAAACTCTTATCACAACTTGAAAGTTTCCAAAAAAAGAACTGAATAAACCAACTTAGATTTGCATTAAAGGACCAGTGTGTACGATTTAGGAAGGGATGGAATATAATATAAAATATGTTTTAATTAATGTATAATCACCTGTAAGTCAGAATCCTATTTTCGTTACCTTAGAATGAGCCCTTTATATCTACATGGAGAACAGATCCTCTTCCATGTTCCCCCACCATGTTTCAACACTGACTCTAGAGAGGGTCTTCTCCTCTATCTCCTACATCCTTGAAAGGGAGACGATTGAGGGTGAGTTGGTTGAAATCTGCAGTCTCACCACTAGATGTCACTAAATCCTACAGACTGCTCTAACACAAGATTGCTGCAACATGCATGGAGTCATGGACAGGAACACTTCTTTTTTACTCTCAGTTTGTGTTAAATGTGTTGTTAATACAAAAGCAGCTGGTCAATTACTTTTTGGGTGATAGTGAAAAATGCTCAAGCAGATGTGCAGATTCATCAGTTGAAGAGAAACTGATTTAAGAGAAACAATGTTTTGTTTTCATAAGTTACACATCGGCGATTTCATCCATCTTTTTTCACTTCAAAACTCTTTTACCTCTTAGCTGATTTGTAATTCTTCTCCACATGTTTAATTCATGAATCATTTGTCACCATCTTTAGAGTTGAAGGGTGCAAGAACACAATTCCCCAGGACATAAGAGCACAGATTAAGAGAAGAATGGAAAAATAACAAGCAAAAAAAGAGAATAATATGATATTTATCTAAAAATTAAGTAGAAATATTTTACAACGATGCCTGATAAACAAGTTTAGTGATACCGACAGTACTCTTAAATCTTTTTTTCACCTATGTAACATTGCAAGAATCCGGCACATCCTGTCTCAAAGACATGCAGAAAAACTAGTTCACACATTCCTTATTAAAAAGCTGCCTTAACAAGTCTCCAAAGACAATCTATTGAACTTGTACTGGCAAAAATCAGAAAGAAAGATCATATTTCTCCCATTTCAGCTTCTCTGCACTGACTTTTCTGTGAAATCCAGAATATGATTTTAAATCCTTTCAAAGCTCTCAATGATTAGGCATCATCATATCTTAAAGAGCTCATCTTACCCTATAACTCCACTAGAGGATTGTGCTCCCAGGATGTAGGATTACTTGTGCCAGTTTCTGTCCGCGAGGCAGACACCGTCTCTACGTTTAAGAGTAGGCTTAAAACTTTCCTTCTTATTAAAGCTTATATTTAGAACCAGCCATACCTGCCTTGGACCAGCCCCTATAGTTACGATATGGTACACTTAGACTGCCAGGGGACCTCCCATGATGCACTGAGCTCCTGTCTCCTCCTCTCCCTCTACACCTTTAATTATTCATGTACTCTTAATGCATGTTACTAACTGTTTTTGGTCTTTCTTATCTTACATGTGTTGAACTTTGATTGTGGATCATCTGCTGTCCTCTTGGTCCAGCTTGTTCCCAATGCTACCACTGTTATTATTAATCATATTTCTATTGTTGTTATTGTTGTCGCTGTGTTTCTCTATGTCTCTTTCTTCTCTCACTCTTTCTCTCTAAACCCCACCGCTCAAAGCAGATGGCCTCCCACCTAGAGAACGGTTCTATTCGACGTTTCTTCCTGTTAAAGGAGAGTTTTTCTTTGCCTTTGGGAAAGTTGGGTCTCTGTAAAATAAACAGTACGGTCTAGACCTGCTGAAATCATGTGAAAAGTATTGTGAGATAACTTCTGTGGTGATTTGGAAGTGCTGAAAGAAAACAGTGACATGAAAGAAAAGGAAGAAACTAGCGACAACAAAAAAAGAGCGACAACATATAAAATCAAGAACAATCCAAGATTTCTTTAAAGATGCACAAATCTGCTCCGGAGCTGAAAATATGAACACGATCTGATGTATGTGGATCTCTTCTGGACCTTTCGATCGTAACACACAATCTTCCTCTGTTGCCATGGAAAAGAGGCGTAGAGCTACTGATTGGAGGTTATGGTGAGATTGTTGTTCAAGGATCAAGAATTAACTTTCAATCTCAATTTGTAAATCAACATGGACGAAAAACCCTAGAAGTCCTTAGCCGTCAGAAAGATTTAAACATCGACATTTACATGGAAACGTGGCAAAATCTGCTGATGAAGATCATGTGAAAGCTCCAGAAACAGCTAATGAGTGTATCTTGTGATGGGACTGGTTATATGAAAAGTTACCAACAGAACATGTGAAGCTGTTAATACACACAGACGGTTTCAGTCCTTCAGTGTCGGCATCTAATCGGATGTGTTCTGGTTTCACAGAGACGCCCAACGAAGGTCCAAACAATCATCCAGCTTCCATCCTGCAGAGCTCCTACATTCCTCCTTTGTGTTGCAGTTGCTAAATAAAGCTGCTGTGTCGGAGGTGTTTCCTCAATGCAAGTTAAGAAAGCTGTGAAAAAATGTGCCGAACCAGACAACAGACCTCCAGAGTAACAACGAAAATAACTCACATCCACGAGAAGGTGTGAAGGAATATTTAATATGCTGAAAAACACGAAATAACACCTGAATCTCACAATGCAATTAGTATATAAACCAAACAGAAATGAACCTCGACAGCATTGATGTTAAACACATAATCTTCTTTGACGAGGCTGCTAATTAGCCGCAGGTTTTGTTTTGTTGATGATCGCAGCAAAAGAGAGAAAACTGCCTGAACAGAAACACTTACAGGTGATATCATGTGTCATAATGAAAGCCGTCTGGGATTATCACAATATATGAATAAACAGAAAGCTGATAAATGAAGTGTTGAAGTTAATTAACAAGTGTGCACCACTAGTTTTGCAGATGGAAGAGCATAAATACACAGAGGGCAGATGTTGTATGTGCGTCATTTATTTGCACTGTGAGATTAGTTAGTTGGGGGGGGGGGGGGGGGGGGGGGGGGGGGGAATTCTGCATCAGCTCATATACACAGATAACAGATATGGTCATGAGATGAGGGGACTGTTGGTTTTGAAAGTGCAAATGAAAAGGAACTAAATTAAGTTACAAACTATTGTAACTGTTAATCTCTAGTATCTAAGCAGTGTTAGAAGAAGTAGTCAGATTCTTTACTTAAGTAAAAGTATCAATACAGCAATGTAAAATACTCCATTACAAGTACTACAGTATTATGAGTGATGTAGTATGCAGTATTACAGTAAAAGTACTGCAGTATAATGAGCGATGTAGTATGCGGTATTACAGTAAAAGTACTGCAGTATTATGAGCGATGTAGTATGCGGTATTACAGTAAAAGTACTGCAGTATTATGAGCGATGTAGTATGCGGTATTACAGTAAAAGTACTGCAGTATTATGAGCGATGTAGTATGCGGTATTACAGTAAAAGTACCGCAGTATTATGAGCGATGTAGTATGCAGTATTACAGTAAAAGTACTGCAGTATTATGAGTGATATAGTATGCAGTATTATAGTAAAAGTACTGCAGTATTATGAGTGATGTAGTATGCAGTATTACAGTAAAAGTACTGCAGTATTATGAGCGATGTAGTATGCAGTATTACAGTAAAAATACAGCAGTATTATGAGTGATGTAGTATGCAGTATTACAGTAAAAGTACTGCAGTATTATGAGTGATGTAGTAGCAGTATTATAGTAAAAGTACTGCAGTATTATGAGTGATGTAGTATGCAGTATTACAGTAAAAGTACTGCAGTATTATGAGCGATGTAGTATGCAGTATTACAGTAAAAGTACTGCAGTATTATGAGCGATGTAGTATGCAGTATTACAGTAAAAGTACTGCAGTATTATGAGCGATGTAGTATGCAGTATTACAGTAAAAGTACTGCAGTATTATGAGCGATGTAGTATGCAGTATTACAGTAAAAGTACTGCAGTATTATGAGCGATGTAGTATGCAGTATTACGGTAAAAGTACTGCAGTATTATGAGCGATGTAGTATGCAGTATTACAGTAAAAGTACTGCAGTATTATAGTGATGTAGTATGCAGTATTACGGTAAAAGTACTGCAGTATTATGAGCGATGTAGTATGCAGTATTACGGTAAAAGTACTGCAGTATTATGAGCGATGTAGTATGCAGTATTACGGTAAAAGTACTGCAGTATTATGAGCGATGTAGTATGCAGTATTACGGTAAAAGTACTGCAGTATTATGAGCGATGTAGTATGCAGTATTACGGTAAAAGTACTGCAGTATTATGAGCGATGTAGTATGCAGTATTACAGTAAAAGTACTGCAGTATTATAGTGATGTAGTATGCAGTATTACGGTAAAAGTACTGCAGTATTATGAGCGATGTAGTATGCAGTATTACGGTAAAAGTACTGCAGTATTATGAGCGATGTAGTATGCAGTATTACGGTAAAAGTACTGCAGTATTATGAGCGATGTAGTATGCAGTATTACGGTAAAAGTACTGCAGTATTATGAGCGATGTAGTATGCAGTATAACGGTAAAAGTACTGCAGTATTATGAGCGATGTAGTATGCAGTATTACAGTAAAAGTACTGCAGTATTATGAGTGATGTAGTATGCAGTATTACAGTAAAAGTACTGCAGTATTATGAGTGATGTAGTATGCAGTATTACAGTAAAAGTACTGCAGTATTATGAGCAATGTAGTATGCAGTATTACAGTAAAAGTACTGCAGTATTATGAGTGATGTAGTATGCAGTATTACAGTAAAAGTACTGCAGTATTATGAGTGATGTAGTATGCAGTATTACAGTAAAAGTAGTGGTTTGGTCCTCTGACTGATATATTATTATTATGACATCATTAGATTATTAATAGTGAAGCATCAGTGTTAGAGCAGCATGTTACTGTTGTAGCTGCTGGAGGTGGAGCTAGTTTACACTACTTTATATACAGTTAGCTAGTTTAGTCCAGTGGTTCCCAACCTAGGGGTGGGGCCCCTCCAAAGGGTCAGCAGATAAATGTGAGGGGTGGTGAGATGATTAATGGGAGAGGAAAGAAGAAAAAACTAAGTTCTGATACACAAATGTGTTTTCAGTTTTTTGGACTTTTTCTCCAATCTTTGATTTTTACTGAAATATTGGATCATTTGAACATTTATTGAAATGAAACCATGTGAGAAGTTTAGAGGGAAAAATCACTATTTGGTGGAGCTGTTAACAACTCATAGACATCTGAAATGTGAGCCGACGACACACTGCTTTTTGGTTGTAGTGGAGTAGAAAGTACAATATTTCCCTCTGAAATGTAGAAAGTTGCATCACATGGAAATACTCAAGTAGAAGTACAAGTACCTCAACATTGTTCTTGAGTAAATGTACTTAGTTTCTTTGCACCATGTAGTCAAAGTCAGGAGATAGGATAACTCGACTGTAGTGAAAAGTACTCCAGCCTGTTATCAGACACCAGAGGAAGGTGACTGACAGAAGAAGCAGCAGCATTTAAAGCACCAGGAGAAGACAGAGGAGTGGGGGTGGGGGGGTGGAGAGGTGGAGGTTTGGGGGGGGGGGGATTATTGTCATTACAAACACATTTGTATTGCCTCTGCTGCTGGCTGTGTAGGTGGAGTCTCCATAGAAACCAGGAGCTTGTTACGACTGCGCCTCCATTGAGCGTTGATACTCTGGAAGCTGGAGGGGCTTAGAGAGATGATGAAGAGTGCACCAAAAAAAAAAAAAAAAAGCAACCAAAAATCTGTTCTGCATGATTCATTCTGATGCTCTGAGAATAATTCCTTGTTTTCAATAAAGCAGATTTTTCACAGACACCAAAAACTAGAGCCTAACGTCTTTTATTAGCTCATCTCTCAGGTCACGAGGTTGCTCGCTGTTTGGATTCTCAGTGGGAAACTATTCCAGGACTCTAATCCTCTGATAATATCTCGTCTCAGCATGTTGAACTGTGGCTCCTTAAAGCTGCCGTCGTCCACGAGGAACCTTCTGAGAATCACAACAGAGGGGATCAGTCATAAAAAAGTGGACATCAACAAGAAACTAAATAGATATATGACGTACAAAATCCAGCATTGAGCAGCTGAAGCACAATCCTGGTTACACAAAATCTCCCTGTTTGTTTTCTCCTCCCCTTCTTCTTCCTGTATTTTAAGACCTAAAATCCAATTTGGTAATTATTGCAATCCCTGTTGTGACATAACAAGATGGCAAACACAACAAGCCTCTCAGTCCTCAGAGCTGAATTTACATCCAAAGATAAATTAAAGCTCCAGCTGCTGCAAACTGAAGCGTAAAATCTGCCTGCCAGCTACAACTTTACTGTTTTTAGTATTTCCTGTTGGCCTCCTTCTTTGGTGATGCTCTTTTTGGTTATTATTTCTTTATCTGTGTGTTTTTATTTGTGCCTAAATTATATTTTAGTGAACAAATGACCCTTTTGACACTGTGGTGGACATTTATTTATTATCATATATGCTTTTTCACCTCATTTTTTTTACTTTTTTTATTTATGCCATACCATTTAAACATTACAGTTTAGTTTTAATTTAGTGCACAAGCATCTCAACACTCTCTTATATGTCGTATATTAGAGAAATCATATCAAATAAAGATATAAACAAATGAAGTGACACCTGTGAGCTATTTCAGGCTGTTAACTAGCCTCAATTACTGCTTTATACACACGTGACATGCTTCACTCTACTTATCGTCTACCAAACACATACCACCAACTTGGTGGTCAATTTAACCCTCCTGTTGTCCTCGAGTGAAGGAAGGAAGGGAGGAAGAAGGAAGGTACAAGAAAGGAAGGGAGGGAGGAAGGAAGGGTGGAAGGGAGGGAGGTAGACAGAAGGAAAGGAGGGAGGAAGGGAGGGAGGAAGAAGGAAGGAAAGGAGGGAGGAAGCAAGGAAGGGAAGGAAGAAGGAAAGGAGGGAGGAAAGAAGGAAGGAAGGAGGGAGGGAGGAAAGGAAAGTAGGAGGGAGGGAGGAAAGAAGGAAGGAGGGAGAAAGGAAAAGAGGAAGGAAGGAAAGAAGGACAGAGGAAAGAAGGAAGGGAGGAAGGACAGAAGGAAGAAAGAAAGGGGGATGGAGGAAGGAAAGAAGGAAGGGAGGAAATAAAAAGGAAGGAAAGAAAGAGAGAAGGAGGGAGGGAGGAAGGACAGACGAACGGACGGAAGGAAGGAAGGGAGGAAATAAGGAACAGTCAAAACAGACGGGATCAATTTGACCCGGGAGGACGACACAAAGGTTAAGCTGCAACATTCCCATCTCTCTCTCTCTCTGCTTTGTCAATGCCGTTACCGTCCTGCATCCACCTGTAGACTCCGGCTAATAGAGAGGGGAAGACATTCAATCATCACTCTCCTATATGTCATGTAAACATATCTGTGGGGAGTAATGAGGTCAGAGTCCAGACGCCAAGCTTTATATATGTTCTGTTGTTGTAACTAAACAGTATAAAATATAATAATGGTTATAAAAAACAAAACAAGAAGATAATAAACAAGAGACAAAGCAAATGTTCTGTATTCTCTAGCTCTCTCATTTCTAATATCCATTCATAACATCCCTGATTTCAATTGTAAACACTTAATTAATCTTTACTAGTCATGGTTTCATGTTTGGGGAGGTTGTGGCTTCAAACATGAGATTTATTTTTAGCTATTAAAAGTGAAGTCTTTAATAAACATGTTTTCTTTTTTACCATTTGATTTCCAAAGGAAATGCTTGAGATAAATAGCTTTGGGTCTTTTAATTTTGAATATCAAATTGGGTCCTTTTCCTTTTAAGGAACTTCCTTCCATCCCCCCAATACTCCTACAAGTTTGGACAGGTACATCATATATGTGAGCGGTGTCCTTACACCACATATATCATCCATTTCATCAGTTTCCTACAAACCTTTTTTATTACCTTCTTTATTAATGTAATTTTTTATTATATTTAGTACTTCATAGCGTCCGGTTTTCACTACTATTCTTAAAAGCGTTACTTGTTCTTCTATATGCAATGATTTTGTACCAAATGCATGTATTTGTGACCACCTAAAGACAGTTTCCTCCTTCATAAAATATATTATTCATATAATTTTAGCTTGAATCATCTCTTAGCATGAATATCTTTCAGCATTTTGTAGTTTTGTTGTTGTGTGGGTTTCCAATTCATTGATGTCTTTGGTGAAATGCATTCATCGTTGTGTAGCATGAAATCAGTCATTTGCAGTGTGGACCACATCACCTAATTCGCTCCTTGTGGGGTTTCTTTTCAGACCTTCTCTGTGTGGGATGTTCAGATATTTATATAAACATTTTTGACATTTGGCAAATAATCCAAAGCGATTTACAAGTGAGGCGAGACAATGAAGTGTTGGAGGACGGTGACTCAAAAAGAGACGAGGTACAAGACTAGAAAGATGGTTTTCTTTTTTTTTTAATTATTATTACTGTTATTAAACTAAAAAATAAAAGTAAAATAACTTAACACAGCTAATTGAAAATGCTTGTTAAAACTAACTTTTGTATTCTCATATAAATGTTGCAGATTATCACCTCAACTCCTAGTTGTGCGGCTGCAGTACTCCCACTGACCACATGATGGCAGTGCAGAGCAAAGCATGCGAATTTGCACGTACATATCCACACACACACACACACACACACACACACACACACACACACACACACACACACACACACACACACACACACACACTTTCTCTCTAACATTACAGCAAAGTCACAAGTGCTGCACCAGATACCAAAGTGTTCACAACAGTGCAGAAGTGCCACCTATGTTAAATCCATTTTTTAGCCTCTGACATCCGAGCAGCAGCCATTTCCATAAGCAGCAGTGAGGCTAATGAGGACAGAGGGATGAGAGCGTGATGGAGACAGAGCAAGAGAGGATTAAAAAAAAAAAAAAAAAGACAAAGACAGGGAGAGATGTGGGTGGTTTTTGAGCAGAGCGGAAAGATGCTCTGTACTCTGGGAGTCTGTGTGGGTGTTTGTTGCCAGTGAGAAGTGCAGGGTTTAGCTGTGCTGCCTGTGACCCTCCGTGGAGTCTGTGACCCCCGGGGTAACAGCTGCTCCACAACTGGCCCCCCCCCTACCAAAATAATAAATACATTTTAAAAAAACCAAAAAACATGCAGGATTCATACAAATGTCACCGCTTTAACAAGGTCTCTCACTGCAGCGGCTGCAAATGGATGCTGAGAGCACTCAGGAGGCTTTTCACTGAAAGGCCTCAACACGCTGACATGCTAATGGGATGCTAACAACACTTGACATGCAAAGTATGGAGGTGCCTCTGCTTTGTGTTTCACTCTGATCTCTCTCTCTCTGTCTCTCTCTCTCTTTCTCTCTCTCTGTCTGTCTCTCTCTCTCTCTCTCTCTCTCTCTCTCTCTCTCTCTCTCTCTCTGTCTCTATCTCTCTCTGTCTCTCTCTGTCTCATGCTCTATCCCTCATGGATAGGTCTGGACATGTGGCAGGCTGCTGCTCGCTCTAGGTGTTTGGAGGGCCGGGATCAAGCGCTGCCTCCGGGTCATCAAGTGGTCTGAAAGCATCACATGAGATCCTCTTGGACTGACTTCAGAGGCGCCTCAGAGGGAGTGGAGGGAGTTTGTCCGTTCCCGTAACGCATTTCCTAAACGCTCCACAAACACGTCTGGCTGTGAGGATGCATTTTTTTATTGCAGAGACACCGTGGAGAACAAAGTTTGTCACACGGCTGAGTGAAAAGTGATGATATGAGGATATGCAGCTGTCACCTCAGCTTATAAACCTTATAACTCACTTTAATTGGGTTTTTTATTGGTTTAAAGTCACTTCACTACACATACACAGAAGTATGCATGTGGGAATGTGCAGAGTTATAGATACAAGATGCAGTATCAATATCACAAATCAATATATTAGAAACCTTTGAAAGCAGCTTGAAAGCAGTATTGCACAAGTTGTCCAATAAAAGCTTTCTTTATAACACATTGTTCAAAATGAATCCAGTGGTTTCCAACCTTTTTGTCTTTTAACGTCTTCCAAAAAGCAGTGTGTAGTCGGCTCACATTTCAGATGTTTATGAGTTGTTAACAGCTCCACCAAATAGTGATTGTTCCCTCTAAACTTCTCACATGGTTTCATTTCAATAAATGTTCAAATGATCCAATATTTCAGCAAAAAACAAATATTAGAAAAAAAAGTCAAAAAAGTGAAAACACATTTGTGTATCAGAACTTAGTTTTTTCTTCTTTCCTCTCCCATTAATCATCTCACCACCCCTCACATTTATCTGCTGACCCTTTGGAGGGGCCCCACCCCTAGGTTGGGAACCACTGGACTAAACTAGCTAACTGTATATAAAGTAGTGTAAACTAGCTCCACCTCCAGCAGCTACAACAGTAACATGCTGCTCTAACACTGATGCTTCACTATTAATAATCTAATGATGTCATTTATAATAATATATCAGTCAGAGGACCAAACCACTACTTTACTGTAATACTGCATACTACATCACTCATAATACTGCAGTACTTTTACTGTAATACTGCATACTACATCACTCATAATACTGCAGTACTTTTACTGTAATACTGCAGTACTTTTACTGTAATACTGCATACTACATCACTCATAATACTGCAGTACTTTTACTGTAATACTGCATACTACATCACTCATAATACTGCAGTACTTTTACTGTAATACTGCATACTACATCACTCATAATACTGCAGTACTTTTACTGTAATACTGCATACTACATCACTCATAATACTGCAGTACTTTTACTGTAATACTGCATACTACATCGCTCATAATACTGCAGTACTTTTACTTTTGTAGGGTTTTTCATGCAGGACTTTTACTTGTAATAGAGTATTTTTACATTGCTATATATCTACTTTATATCTTCATATTTCTGCACTTTAATCCTCGTCATATTCATCATCAATCAATCAATCAATCTTTATTTGTATAGCGCCAAATCACAACAAAGTTATCTCAAGGCACTTTACACATAGAGCAGGTTCTAAACCGTACTCTTCAAGTTTTAATTTATAAAGAGACCCAACATTCCCACATGAGCAAGCATTTAGCGACAATGGCAAGAAAAAACTCCCTTTTAACAGGAAGAAACCTCAGGCAGAACCAGGCTCAAAGTGGGCGGCCATCTGCCTCGACCGGTTGGGGTAGAGGGGAGAGAGAGGAAGAATAGGAGAGAGAGAGAAGCACATTGAAAATAAACATTGAAGCTAGAAGGTCCGGGACTGGAATCTGTCATCCGGACGTCTACAGGCCCAGATTGCCTGTGAGATGAGAAAGCACAGACAACTCCGGGGAAGAAGTGTAGGTTACTGAATGCATTGATAGTACATGAATGTTATTGGATATAGATGGATGGATAGAGAGAGAGAGAGAGGAGGAGAGAGGAGCTCAGTGCATCATGGAGGTAGGAGTCCCCCGGCAGTCTAAGCCTATAGCAGCATAAACTAGGAGCTTGCTAACTATAAGCTCTATCAAAAAGGAAAGTTTTAAGCCTACTCTTAAAAGTAGAGAGGGTGTCTGCCCTCCGGACCGAATCTGGGAGATGGTTCCACAGGAGAGGAGCCTGATAACTGAAGGCTCTGCCTCCCATTCTACTTTTAGAGATACTAGGTACCACAAGTAGGCCTGCGTTATTCATGTGTGTTATCAGTGCTTCTATAGTTTTGTACTCCAGTTTTTCCACACTGTACATTTGCTATCTTGTTCTCTTCTGCTCACACAACATCCTGTTTGTCCATCCTGGAAGAAGGATCTTTCCTCTCTTGCTCTTCCTGAGGTGTCTTTATTTTTCCCCATTGAAGGTTGAGGTTTTTCCATATTGGAGTTTAGAGTCTAAAGGACAGAGGATGTTGTATTGCTGCAGATTGTAAAGCTGTTTGATATCAGCTTATATAAATGATACATAAATGGACTTGACTTGTCTGCTGTTTGGAGCTGAGCATGTAGTGTAAAGTCAGTTTAGAGTTTCTTTTTAACCTTTGTGTCGTCCTCCCGGGTCAAATTGACCCAGGTCTGTTTTGACTGTTCCTTCTTTCCTTTTTCCTTCCTCCCTCTTTCTCTCTCTTTCCTTCCTTCATCCCTTCCTTCCTTCCATCTTTCCTTCCTTCCTTCCATCGTTCCATCTTTCTTTCCTGCCTTCCTTCCTTCCTTCCTTCCTTCCTTCCTTCCTTCCTTCCTTCCTTCCTTCCTTCCATCCTTCCATCTTTCCTTCCTTCCTTCTTCCTCCCTCCTTCACTTCTTTCTTCCTCCCTTCCATCCTTCCTTCCTCCTTTCCTTCCTTCTTCCTCCCTTCCTTCCATCCTTCCATCTTTTCTTCCTTCCTTCAATCATTCCATCTTTCCTTCCATCTTTCCTTCCTTCCTTCCATCCTTCCATCCTTCCATCTTTCCTTCCATCCTTCCATCTTTCCTTCCTTCCTTCCATCTTTCCTTCCTTCCTTCCATCCTTCCATCTTTCCTTCCATCCTTCCATCTTTCCTTCCATCCTTCCATCTTTCCTTCCTTCGTTCCATCCTTCCATCTTTCCTTCCATCCTTCCATCTTTCCTTCCTTCCTTCCATCTTTCCTTCCTTCCTTCCTTCCATCCTTCCTTCCTTCCTTCCATCCTTCCATCTTTCCTTCCTTCCTTCTTCCTCCCTCCTTCACTTCTTTCTTCCTCCCTTCCATCCTTCCTTCCTCCTTTCCTTCCTTCTTCCTCCCTTCCTTCCATCCTTCCATCTTTTCTTCCTTCCTTCCATCATTCCATCTTTCCTTCCATCTTTCCTTCCTTCCTTCCATCCTTCCATCTTTCCTTCCATCCTTCCATCTTTCCTTCCATCCTTCCATCTTTCCTTCCTTCCTTCCATCTTTCCTTCCTTCCTTCCATCCTTCCATCTTTCCTTCCATCCTTCCATCTTTCCTTCCATCCTTCCATCTTTCCTTCCTTCGTTCCATCCTTCCATCTTTCCTTCCATCCTTCCATCTTTCCTTCCTTCCTTCCATCTTTCCTTCCTTCCTTCCTTCCATCCTTCCATCTTTCCTTCCATCCTTCCATCTTTCGTTAAATTTTTTAAATTAAACATATTTGCGTATTCATAGAAGGAGAAAGTGTTATTTTAAGGACTTTTAACCAGATAACTGAACATTTTGTGTTAAAAAACGATGTATTATTCCAAGCTGAGGATTTCCACATTACCTAAAACATGTCTTAAAGGGTTCTTTATTAATAGAAATGTATTTTTAAATGGAAAGTAAAATCTGACTGCGACTGGCAAATCAACAATATGTTCAAAAACTCTCTGAATAAGCATCAATGTCTTTCTTCTCAACATAATCTCAACAATCAACACCTTCATTATCTCCTCTCACGTCTTCTGAGCTGTATTAACACCACATTCAAATATTTACACAATGAGATTTATGATATATAATCATCAGTAATGTGGATGTAATGACTAAAATGGGTTAAAGGTAAAGATAATAGAAGAGCTGGAATAGTCTGAAAAGGCTTATAGTTGTGACCTTTTTACTAAAGAAAAGGAAAAGGTGAGTTCGTGACAGTCTTTGTTAATAAGGAATCTGTGTCAATGACTCTCAAACCGTGAGAAGAAGAAAACGACGTCTTCCTTCTCAGCTGAGTCGTTATCAACAGTCTCTGCACCTGTAACTCATCAGTCAGTCAATCAATCAGTCAAACTTGATTTGTATTTCACTTTCCATACATTGTGATACTTTACATAGTCAGAACAAACAAACAAAGAAAAATAATCATTAAAAATAGGAACTCAAGAATGAAGAAAAATAAATAAATAAAAATAAACAAAATAAATACCTAATAAAAGATTGATAAAATTATATAGAATAAAGTAAGTATAAAAGGTAAAAGGTAGGTAAAAATATAAATAAATAAACCAAATAAATAGCTAATAAAAGATTAATAAAATATAAAATTTATACATAAAAGTCACTATAGAATAAAGTAAGTAAAAAAGGTAAATAAAAGGTATGTAAAAAATAAAAAAATAAAAAATAAATAAACAACATAAAAAGCTAATAAAAGATGAATAAAATATATAAAAATATATATAGAATAAAGTAAGTGTAAAAGGTAGGTAAAAATAAAATAAATAAATAAACAAAATAAAAAGCTAATAAAAGATGAATAAAATGTAAAAAAAAAAATATATATATAAAAGTCACTATAGAATAAAGCAAGTATAAAAGGTAGGTAAATAGTAGGTAAAAATAAAACTAATAAAAAATAAAAAGCTAATAAAAGATTAATAGAATATAAAAATATATATAAAAGTCACTATAGAATAAAGTAAGTATAAAACGTAGGTAAAAATAAAATAAATACCTAATAAAAGATTAATAAAAAATATATATATATATATGTATAATTCATTATAGAATAAAGTAAGTATAAAAGGTAGGTAAAAATAAAATAAATAAACAAAATAAATAGCTAATAAAACTAGAAAAGAAAAGAATAAAGTCACTATAGATAAAGTGAGTATCAAGCTCCATGTTGCTCTAATGAGTCACAGGTGCTGCCTCCTGATTGGTCGGTTCAAGTGATTGCAGAGGAGTATCCTAAATGCTAATTGGCCGTCGAGGAGGATTCTGGGATATATATATATAAGACCTGATGATCCTTCACATCAGGTTTGTAGGTTAAGGAGGCAATTAGTCCTTTTATATTGTTCCTGTTACATGATGTCGATAGCAGCGTTAAATGACTGTTACGTAGGTATTTAATAGAGGCTGCAGCAGACAATGACACGTGTTGCTCACATGTTGAATGAAAGACGAAAGGGAAACGACCGCCTGGTGAAAAGGGCAGATTAAAAAGGAAGCAGACATTGATTTCATAATATTCGACTGACCACAACACGAGATCTCATGTGTTCTTGGCTCTGTTACAAGAATCCAGCCACCGACCGTGCAGCAGACGACTCGGATATCTCTGATATCTCTGCAACATCAAGCAGACATTCTTACATCAGTGATTAATGATGTTTTCTCCTCATAAACTCCAAATGACAGCATGTGCATCTTAAAACTCCAGGTCCAGACTTAAAACTAAACTAAAAGGGAGACAATGCTTTTAGAGTTGTTGACCCCCTCAATATCAGATCAGCTGAGTTGGTACCTCATTTTAAAAAAACGCCTTTATACAGACAGGCATTTCTGTAATATTGTATAATTGCTGCTTTTTTTTTTGTTTTATTTATTGTTTAATGTTGAATCTATTTATGCTTGATTATTGTTTTTATTGTGTTTTTGTGCATGTTATTCAGTTAATATTGTATTATGTGAATCACCTTGTAACTTCGGTTTGGAAAGGTGCTATGGAAATAAAGTTTATTACTATTATTGTTGTTATAATATATATTATTCAGCCCTCCTGATGTCCGCAGGTCAAATTTGACCCGGGATGAAAACAGGCATTGACTTCCTTGAGTCAAGGAAGGAAGGGAGGAAGAAGGAAGGAAAGGAGGGAGGAAATAAGGAAAGGAAGGAAGAAGGAAGGAAAAGAGGGAGGGAGGGAGGAAGGAAGGATGGAAGGGAGTAAGATGGAAGGAAAGGAGGAAGGAAGGGAGGAAGAAGGAAGAAAATGAGGGAGGAAATAAGGAAAGGAAGGAAGGAAAGGAAGGAGGGAGGGAGGAAGGAAGGATGGAAGGGAGTAAGAAGGAAGGAAAGGAGGAAGGGAGGACAGAAGGAAGGGAGGAAAGAGAGAGGAAAGAAAGAAAGAGAGAAGGAGGGAGGGAGGAAGGACAGACGGGAGGAAGGACAGACGGAAGGAAGGAAGGAAGGAAAGAAGGAAGGTTAAATGAAGTTGGAATAAAGTTGATAATTTATACTTTATGCTTTATAAACAAACCAAAATGGGTCAAAAGTGACCCTGCAGGACAACAGGCATTAACTCAAAAATGAGGCATACTTTCATTTAAAGGAGGCCTATTGACAATTTCCAAATCATATGTGTAAAACCTTTCGTAATAAGTTGGAATGAAGTTGACTAAAAAGGTCTAACACAGAATTTGGTGATAATTTATACCTTATACCTTTAATAGTCAAACCAAACTGGGTCAATTTTGACCTGGGAGGACAACAGGTGTATATGTGAACCTAAAAAATGAGGCATACTTTCATTTAAACAAGGACAATAATCTCCAAAAATAAGTGTAAAATCTGTGGTAATAAGTTGTGATAAAGTTGATAATTTACACCTTATGCTTTATAAACGGTCAATGGGAAGACAGGAGGGTTAAACAGGTGACAGGAAGTCTCCAAAAAGTGTGATAAATGCAAATATTTGGTATTTAAAGAGACGACTGAACCCTTCAAAGATTTATTTGCTTGTAAATTCAAATGTTTGTGTCATTAAAACTCAAAAACTCAAAATGTAATGATGTGTGCAGCAAAATTAGACCCTTTTTATTCCAAAGATGTAGATGCAGGACAACAGGCATTAACTCAAATGAGGCATACTTTCATTTAAAGGAGGCCTATTGACAATTTCCAAAAAATAAGTGTAAAATCTGTGGTAATAAGTTGTGATAAAGTTGATAATTAATACCTTATGCTTTATAAACGGTCAATGGGAAGACAGGAGGGTTAAACAGGTGACAGGAAGTCTCCAAAAAGTGTGATAAATGCAAATATTTGGTATTTAAAGAGACGACTGAACCCTTCAAAGATGTATTTGCTTGTAAATTCAAATGTTTGTGTCATTAAAACTCAAAAACTCAAAATGCAGCAAAATTAGACCCTTTTTATTCCAAAGATGTCTGTAAAAAAAAGCTCTAATAAGAGAAATTAGAATAAAAGTGTTTGAGTGCAATCCCATCAATGCAGTAATATAAAAAAAGATGAAAAAACAAGCCAGTTGAATGCTCTTTTAAAATGAAGCGAAGCCGACAGCTTTAATAACAATCCTCCTGCCTGTTGCCGTCTTGCTTTTTTAAATTGCATTCTTCAACGAGGTGATTGAAAAGGTTCTTGAAGATAATTCACCGAGGCCATGTGAGAGAGGCACAACGCCGCCGGCCCCTCTCGCCTCTTAATTGGCCAATGTCACTCTCTCTCTCTGCCGGCACTCAAGAGCTCGGGAGATGGAAAGCCTCCTCTCTCTCTCTCGGTTCCCAAGGAAACAACTAGGTCGCTCTCACACTGCTGCTTTTTCTTTTCTTTTTTTTTCTCCCCCTCCTCCTCCTCCTCCTCTTCCTCCTCCTCCTCCTCCTCCTCCTCCTCCTCCTCCTCCAGCTCCTGTCTGCATTCATGGGCTTCAACACAGCCAACAAAACATCTTTCAATCAATGATTTCTTTTCTTTCTTACAGTAATGTATTCCTCTGTGTGCATTATTATTACCATTGTGTCCTATATGAAGAGCTTCCTGTTGTTGTTGTTGTTGTTGTTTTGGTTGTTGTTGTGGTGGCGAGGATCACATCTCACGCCACGTTTCCATTTTGTAACGCTTATTTCACACCGTGATATAACGGCTCTGTTGAAGATGTTGCATCACGTCTCCACGACGACCAATTCTCTGATGCCGTAGCCTTTTATAACACATGAGACCGGTCATGTCAAGAGAGAAGCACACACCTGTAGCTGTGTGTGTGTGTGTTTGTGTGTGTGTGTGTGTGTGTGTGTGTGTGTGTGTGTGTGTGTGTGTGTGTGTAGTATTATGGTATGGGAATGCACAGACATTTATTTAATCCTAGGAGCTTGTTTTCAATATCAAATTTAACATTTTAGATTAAAAATAGTCTCCAAAATCATCTCCAAGCATTCCTACTTCTACATCAGAGGGGTCAAACTCATCTTCATTAAAGGGCCACATACAGCACAATTTGACCTGATGTGGGCCGAACCATTAAAAAGAAGGAAGGAAGGAAGGAAGGAAGGAAGGTAGGTAGGAAGGAAGGAAGGAAGGAAGGAAGGAAGGAAGGAAGGAAGGAAGGAAGGAAGGAAGGAAGGAAGGAAGGAAGGAAGGAAGGAAGGAAGGAAGGAAGGACAAATGTAACGAAAGGAAGGCAGGAAAAGAAGACAGGAAGGAAAAATGGAAGAGAGGAAGGAAGGGAGGGAGGGAGGAAGGAAGGAAGGAAGGAAGGAAGGAAGGACGGACAAATGGAAGGAAAAGAAGACAGGAAGGACAAATGGAAGGAAAAGAAGACAGGAAGGAAAAATGGAAGAGAGGAAGGAAGGAAGGAAGGAAGGACAAATGGAAGGAAGGAAAAGAAGACAGGAAAGAAAAATGGAAGAAAGGGAGGGAAGAAAGGGAGGAAGGAAAAATGTAAGGAAGGACAGAAGAAAGAAAAAGAAGACAGTAAGGAAAAAGGGAAGGAAGGATGGACGGAAGAAAGGAAGGAAGGAAGGAAGCAAAGATGGAGGAAAGGAAGGACAGACGAACGGAAGAAAGGAAAAGAAGACAGGAAAAAGAGATGGAAGAAAAGGAGGGAGGAAGAAGGACGGAAAAGAAGACAGAAAGGAAAGTGGGCCAGATTGGACCCCTCGGCAGGCCGGTTCTGGCCCACGGGCCGCATGTTTGACAAAAAGAGGTTTTAGTGTGTAAAAACTTGTTTTAGATGCTTTGATATAAAGGATTTAAATTGTTTTTATTTGACTGCTTCTGTCTTCTCTTTGCTGGTATTTTTTTATTTACACCTGAACTTTGTCAAAATGTCTTCCAAAGAGAAAAACAACAAAAACAAACCTGAACTGGATTCTTCTTGATTATCAAATAGGGAAAAACTCTGGAGCATCAGACGCTGATCTGCTGACATTCAGACACAATGATGAACCACATGAGGCATCAATGTGCCCGAGGCCGCCACACACACAGAGCCTTCAGTCACCACTTGAAAAGCCGAGTGGACTCAGAGCTGCAGCTTCAGCCTCTGTGATAATGATGAGGAGGAGGATGATGATGATGCCGATTATAAAGCTGAAGAGTGGTTTCTCTTCCATTCACTTGAGGTGAACATATGCATCAATGCGCTCCGTGCAAGTCGAAAGTCACGACACTTGATTTGCAAAGTTTCCTCTATTTTTAACATCGAATGACATCAGATTTTTCATGCATGTCCACAAACGACGTATATTGGATCAGTAAAAACTCAGTTAAAAGTAAGGAAAAGGTGAAATCTGACTCCTACTTTTTCTTTATGTTGCATCTGCAGCCGATAATCCAGATATTCCAGTAAATGTAAACCTGGAAATGTGCATGATATATTTTAAAAAGCAGCTTTACAATATTTTTAATTTCATCCCTCAACTGGATTTCATGTCAGCTAGAATAAATTCAAAAGTGTGACAAGTCGAAGGGGTGAAAAAGTGCCACTTTCCCAAACTTGAGGTAAAAATGCTCTGTGCAAGTTTGAAAGTGAGCGCTTCAGACTGCTCTGAACACTTCATTTGCAAAGTTTCCTCTACTTCTAACATTGCATTTGACGTTAGATTGTTCATGCACGTCCACAAACGACGTATATTGGATATTGTAATCTGACTACTACTGTTTTTTTATGTTGCATCTGCAGCCGATATTTCCGATATTCCAGTAAATGTGCATGATATATTATATTACATTTGTAGTTTCATCCCTCAACTTGATTTCATGTCAGTTACCATACATTTAAAAGTGTGACAAGTTGAAGGGGAGACAATGAATTTCACATCTGTCACTTGTTTCCAATAGGCATTAAATATTCTGTATGAGCCAGTTTCAGCTTATAAAAGTACTTTTTATTTGTATAACTCAATTTCATAAATCACAAACTTGCTTCAGGGAGCTTTACAATTTTCCCCGTGACACAACTTCCCCTGTCCTTAGACCGTTGATTCAGATAAGACCGGTTTCCCACAGACCTTTTTTTAAAAGTCTTGCATAAGATTTTCAAAATTTAAGGCCATAAAATGCCATTTAAAAGAAGTGTTATTTTAATTATTAGTCTTCAATTTTGAGGTGATGCCTTACTCACAGGAGAAATATCCAACCACAGGATTCACTTATTTAACCCTCCTGTTGTCCTCAAGTCAAGGAAGGAAGTGAGGAAGGAAGGAAGGAAAGGGGGAAGAAGGAAGGAAAGGAGGTAGGAAGGAAGGGAGGAAGAAGGAAGGAAAAGAGGGAGGGAGGGAGGGAGGAAGGAAGGAAGGAAGGGAGGGAGGAAGAAGGAAGGAAAGGAGGGAGGGAGGAAGGAAGGAAAGGAGGAAGGAAGAAGGAAGGAAAGGAGTGAGGAAGGAAAGGAGGAGAGAAGGAAGGAGGGAGAGAGGGAGGAAGGAAGGAAGCTAGGGGGAGGAAAGAAAGAGAGAAGGAGGGAAGAAAGGAAGGGAGGAAGGAAGGAAGGAAGTAAGGAAGGAAGGAAGGAAGGAAGGAGGGAGGAAGGACAGAAAGAAGGGAGGAAAGAGAGAAGAAGGAAAGAAAGAGAGAAGGAGGGAGGGAAGAAGAACAGACAGAAGGAAGGAGGGAGGGAAGAAGGACTGATGGAAGGAAGGAAGGAAGGAAGGAAGGAAGGAAGGAAGGAAGGAAGGAAGGAAGGAAGGAAGGAAGGAAGGAAGGAAGGAAGGAAGGAAGGAAAGAAAGAAGGGGGATGGAGGAAGGAAAGAAAGAGAAGGAGGGAGGAAGGACAGACGGAAGGAAGGAAGGGAGGAAAGAAGGAACAGTCAAAACAGACGGGGTCACTTTGACCCCCGGGAGGACGACAGGAAGGTTAAACAAAGAGCTCGGCCTTACTGTGAAGTTGTGTTTCTGCAGAAAGGATAAAACACTTTCTGTCAAGGTCTTAAAAAAGCATTAAATTTGATTTCAAGTCCATTAAAAACAGCTTTTAAAACATAATTCAGGAAGAGTCATATGAGTGTCTAATATACACTTTTTCGAAATAAATTAGAAATATAAAAAAACAGACTGTAATCATCATAGAATTGAA
Source organism: Scomber scombrus (assembly GCF_963691925.1). Taxonomy (NCBI): domain Eukaryota; kingdom Metazoa; phylum Chordata; class Actinopteri; order Scombriformes; family Scombridae; genus Scomber; species Scomber scombrus. The sequence continues at coordinate 4,236,653 of NC_084987.1, read as the reverse complement.
TGTAAATCCAATTCTGCCTGTTAACGCAGAGCCTGTGCATTGCTATAATTCATCTTTAAGTATCTGCTTTGAACGATGAGTCTCTGAGTGACTGTGAGCAGCTGCATGAGGCCAACCAGCTTCTTTACCCATGGCTGAGGTCAAAGGTCAGGCTCTTCTCAGTAATCCCTCATTTGGTGCAAGGTGGCAGAGAGCGGCTCCCATTTCATAGAGTGTATTTATTTAGAGTGTTTTCTCTGAAATAGTGTGTTTACCATCATGGGAGACTAAAATACTCACAGAATAGCTTTTTAATTGGCTTAACTCTTTAAAATCTCTTAGCAGTAATATGGAAACGGTCGTTTTCTCAAAATTAGAGCATCTTTCATCTTAAAATGTCTGGAAAAAACATTAAAGCTCATTTACCAGAATAAGCTATAAGTAAATATTCAACATTATCTATATGGTTTTTTTTTTAGCAGTCCACCTCTGAAGGCCATGTGACAGCCGCTTTCAAAGCATGTTTTGACATTTGACAGCTGTAAAAACACCACAAATGACTTTTTATTTTTAAATTTAATGGCTTTTTCTAAAGTGGCCCAAAGTGCATAAAAATGAAAATATTTAAAAATGTTATACTTTTGTTTAGGTGCTACAATTTTTTCTCCATTGAAGCTGTTCTGGGTCAAATTATCTCTGTATCTATTGACATGTGTTTTAGTGAAATGAATAGTTAATAGTTTTAATAAGATAGTAGTTATGAGGATTTGCACAAAAATTTAGAATATTTTCACCCCTACATCCGAGTTTGGGTCAAATTTAACCCATTTTTATATTTGACAGCTGTAAAATCACCCTAAAATGTTCCTTTGCCCTGGAATTTGATTACCTAAAGTGATCTAAAGTAACCCAAAATCCACAAAAATGAAAATATTTGAACCCCTAACATAATGTCCAGGGTGTAATTTAACCCATTTTGACTTTTTAAAGCTGTAAAATCAACCCAAATGTGCTTTTAACCTGAAATTTGATGACTTAAAGTGGCCCAAAATCAACTAAAAAAAATATTATAAAATGTTAGAAAAATACTTAAATTATCTCCGTATCTATTGACATGTGTTTTAGTGAAATGAATAGTTAATAGTTTTAATAAGATAGTAGTTATGAGGATTTCTTTTTATGATGTAGCAGTGAAGACTGATGGCTCTAATGGTTATACAATAAACCCCACAGCTCCATAAAGTTCTGCTCATTTTACACTTTACATATAAAATAACATTTAACCACCAAAAACAGACATAAAAATTACTAAAAAGAGAAAAAAATTGACTAAATAAACCCAAATGCTTCCAAAAAGAGAAGAAAAAATGAGTAAAATCAACCTCCAGTTAGTTTGAGTGACAGCTACCATTTAGTTACCATAGTAACGTAGAGATGGAGTGACTAAAGAGACTCAAAACTACCAAAAAGAGACATTTCAGTCATTATTGCTATGTTATATTTATCATGTCTGAGGTAAAATAGGACATGATATTGTGTGATAGGAGATGTTTAGTGGTGTAAAAGCTAAAAAAATACACTCTCTCTGCTCTCTGAAACATTAATCAAGGTTTAACTCTCCTGTCGTCCTCCCGGGTCAAATTGACCCCATCACTTTTGACTGTTCCTTCTTTCCTTCCTCCCTCTTTATTTAATTTTTCCGTCATTCTTCCCCTCCTTCCCTCTTTCTTTGCTCCCCCCTCCTTCCATACTTCTTTCCTCACTTCCTTCCTTCCTCCTCTCCTTACTTCCTCCCTCCTTACCTTCCTTCTTTCCCCGTCTTTTCTTCCTTCCTTCCTCCTGTCCTTCCTTCCTCCCTTCCTTCTTTCCTCACTTCCTCCCTTCCTTCTCTCCTTCCTTACTCCTTTCATTCCTTCCTCGTTCCTTCCTTCCTTCCTTCCCTTCTCCTTTCCTTCCTCCCTTCCTTCTCTCCTTACTTCCTTCCTCTTTTCCTCCCTCCCTCCTTGCTCCTTTCCTTCCTCATTCCTTCCTTCCTTCTTTCCTCCCTTCCTTCCTTTTTCATCCCTTCCTTCCTTCCTTCTTCATTCCTTCCTTCCTTCTTTCCTCCCTTCCTTCTTTCCTTCCTTCCTTCCTTCCTTGACCTGAAGACAACAGGAGGGTTAATCACATTTATTGATCCGTCAGATCGACTATTGATGCTTTCTAAACAGATCTGTGGTTCAAAACTTGGTATAGACACTTTTTATGAGCCGATTCTTAGACATATGAACAGTATGTAAGGGTTAAACCAATCACAGACCTCCTTCTGGATCCTCTGCAGTTCCCCTACAGAACCAATCAGTCTTAACACACCCAGTACCTATATGCAAGAGCTTTGTTCAGTACTCTCCTCTCCAACCGCCTGCAGATATCGCTCCTCCAGCTTGACCCCGCACCTGTCTGTCCTCCTCAAAACGAGCACTGGAGCTCCACGAGGAGGCTCTCTATGTACATCTATGACGACACCTCCACAGTCATATACCCCCATCAAGCTGGTCGAGTTTGCTGATGACATGTAATTATACTTCCAAGTTCCAAATGTATAATTACGATACAAGCTCAGCCAATCATCTGCACCTCCACCTTTCCCATGACGACTGTTTCTCCACCAGACTAAAATCATTTAAGTAAATTAACCATACTCTTCTTGCTGGATCAATTATGTAACGCAACATCATAACTGCTCTCACACTATCATATTCTATGTGTTGGTAGATTATCACCTTTCTTATTTATTTGTTTATTTATTTTGGTTCAGCTTTTGTATATAAAAGAGGGCGGAAGGAAGGGAAGGAAGGAAGGAAGGAAGGAAGGAGGGAGGGAGGGAGGGAAGGAAGGAAGGAAGGAAGGAAGGAAGGAAGGAAGGAAGGAAGGAAGGAAGGAAGGAAGGAAGGAAGGAAGGAAGGAAGGAAGGAAGGAGGGAGGGAGGAAAGAAAGGAAGGAAGGGAGGAAAGAAAGGAAGGAAGGAAGGAAGGAGGGAGGGAGGAAGGAAGGAAGGAGGGAGGAAAGAAAGAAAGGGAGGAAAGAAAGGAAGGAAGGAAGGAAGGAAGGAGGGAGGAAAGAAAGGAAGGGAGGAAGGAAGGAAGGAAGGAAGCTAAGGGGGGAGGAAAGAAAGAGAGAATGAGGGAGGGAGGAAAGAAGGAAGAGAGGAAGGAAAGGGAGGAAAGAAGGAAAGAAGGAGGGATGGAGGATAGAAGGACAGAAGGAGGGAGGGAGGAAAGAAGGAAGGAAGGAAGGGAAGGAGGAAGGAAGAAAGGAAGGAAGGAAGGAAGGAAGGAGGGAGGGAGGAAGGAAGGACAGAAGGAGGGAGGGAGGAAGGAAGGACAGAAGATTCTGTATTTCTTTATTATTCCATTTTAGCCCTGATTGGTTTATTGGCTCCTTCTTTTGTTAGTTATTGTTTTATTTTTTTTTCTGTTAAATGTTTGTTTTATGTAAAGCACATTGAGTTGCCACTGTGTATGAAATGCGCTATATAAATAAAACTGCCTTGCCTTGCCTTTTATTTTCTTGGGGTTTTTTTTTCTTTATGTGCAAAAATAAACTAAACTAAAATATCAACAAGACAGTGGAGATGGTTTTGGACTTATGGAAACATCCACCTTCACTCATCAATAACACAGCTGTAATGTAGGTTTATTTGCACCATCGTCACCAGCGATCTGAAATAGGAGACGCACTAATCTAACGTCAGCTATAGCGACCCCCACCTGAGGATGCTCCTAGCCGACACCCAGAGTGTGTTAGTGTTAGTGTGCACCTGAACAGTTTTTCCCCCCTACAGCTGTTCACTATTAATAATCCTCAACACCTCATCTTAGCTCCTACGTCATCCTCCGCCAGCTCACTGTGAAGCATTACTAAATACCTGCTATAGCCCCAACACACACACACACACACACACACACGCACACACACACACACACACACACACACACACACACACACACACACACAGACACAAAGACACACACACACACACACACACATGCATTATGCACACATTATTTAATCTATTTAACCCTCCTGTTGTCCTCGAGTCAAGGAAGGAAGGAAGGAAAGATGGAAGGAAAGAAGGAAGGAAGGAAGAAAGGGAGGAAGAAAGAAGGAAGGAAGGAAGGAAGGAAGGAAGGAAGGAAGGAAGGAAGGAAGGAAGGAAGGAAGGAAGGGAGGACGAAAGGAGGGAAGAAGGATGGGAGGAAAGGAAAGAAGGAAGGGAGGAAGGACAGGAAGGAAGGGAGGAAGGAAAGGAAGGTGGGGGGAGGAAAGGAAGGAAAGGAAGGTGGGGGGAGGAAAGAAAGAGAGAAGGAGGGAGGCAGGAAAGAAGGAAGGAAGGAAGGAAGGAAGGGGGATGGAGGAAAGGAAAGAAGGAAGGGAGGAAATAGAGAGGAAATAAAAAAAGAGAGAAGGAGGGAGGAAAGGAAAGAAGGAAGGGAGGAAGGAAAGGAGGAAGGAAAGGAAGGAAGGGAGGAAGGAAAGGAGGAAGGAAAGGAAGGTAGGGGGGAGGAAAGAAGGAAGGGGGAGGAAAGAAAGAGAGAAGGAGGGAGGAAGGACAGACGGAAGGGAGGAAAGAAGGAACAGTCAAAACAGACGGGGTCAATTTGACCCGGGAGGACGACACAAAGGTTAATTCAATGATATCTGGTCAGTTGGACATTGTTAAGTAAGTTTTTATCCATTTAAACATTTTAATACAATATCAAGCTCTAATAAGTATTCATACTCTTCTTCTTAACTTGAAATATATGTTCTTATTTATTATTTTGTTCTCTTACTTTCTACTTTCATCTTTTACTTAATCCTAATTTGCTTTTTTTCTTCTGTATCACCAAGTTGAATTCTTGTGTATATTTTACATTTAGTGAATAAAATGATTCTGACTATGAAATAAATGGAAATATTAAGCAGTTTTAATAGAAATCATGAAGCTGATGAGTTAGAGGTTGTTCCTATCTTTGGCCACTAGGGGCATCACATTAACACCACACTGTCTTATTCACCACTGTGGACACTTTGAACTCATCTAACATGGTTACGGTATAAATTTAACCTGATTTAATTATAAGCTTGTGTGATCTTATCAAAAGTTTCATATTAGGAAAATAAAACCAGGTATTGTTGGAAATCCTGATTATTTGTTTTAAAGGTGGCGTTACTCCTTTTTTTTAATCATTATATGCAGTCACAACAAAAGCCTTTTTTATATAATTAAAACTACTATTGACTAGGAACCTTTAAAGTTAATTTTTAGTCAGTTTTGTTATGTTGAGAGCATCTTATTATAATAAAATGCTTATTTTACTGCAAATATTCATCCATCCTGGTCAATGGATGATGTACACACATGCATTTGACTAGAAAAGGGTTAACAGATTTGGATTTTTAAAAGTGAAAGACTTGGTGTAGACTGACAAGACACTGCATTTCCAAGATTTTTAAATGTCAAAAATGACATTTGCATTGCTGTGTTGAGGAAAACTGGCCCTGAAGTCACATTTTTTAAATAGTTTTGTATCAGACTGGACTGATGTGACTGTGAGTTTGTCTGTTTTTAGTATAGAAACCAGCATGATCCAATTAAAATATCCATTTCTTTGTATTAATCGGTGTTGACAACCAGTTATATAATGATACAGTTCATGGTAAATGCACATTTTACATACTTAATATTACAGATAGATCGACATTGTTTTTTAAAATAAAGAATAAACAGTAAAAATGCTCTTTCTCAATGTAGTAATGAATATTTTTGATGTCTAATTTTTTATTAATGAGCCGTTTATGATCCAACACACACCTATTTACCTGAATTAACATCACAGTCATTAAAAGCATGTCTCTTTCATTCGTCACCATGGCAACCGCCTTATTTTATTAGCAAAGAACAAGCTGGAGGTGTTGTTGCTCTAACAGTTGAAGCCTGGTTGTTGACAGCAGGCTGCTGGTGAACTGGTGACACTGGGAGTCCAGTCAACTTCCCAGCACTGTGAACTTCAGCCCAGTGCAGCTGTGTGGCCCCCTGTAGCAATACACTGATCTATATTTACCGACCAGTCAGACCTCCGCAGATACGTACAGCTGCTGGATGCAGAGTGCTGACGACGTGTCCTACATTTTCCCCTCTCAGATATACATTACTGTATCCAGCGGCTTCTCCACGCTGCGCTGCCGTGACCGATCGACTGTCGGAGCAACAGGAGTCTCGCTGAGAGGAGCTTTAAAGGAAACAGCCCCCCAGTTTCAGCCCATTGTATTCAACTGGGTTAGCTGGACCTTTCTTGTTTTTCAAGGCTGGATTACCAGCAGGGGAAAAGCTGGGCCTCAGAATCCCGAGGGCCCCAGGAAGCCCCGGTACAATAACAACTGACCTGATGGGGCCTTTACTTCATGTTGCAAGCCCTGTTTTAAAGAGGGTGATATTTCAGTTTGGAGTTGGACATGAGAGCTAATTTCTGTTTAGGAAGCATCTGACATGCCTAATAAAAAAAGGGTTAATTTATCACTTCTGCTACAGCATCCTTTTTTAAAGAGAGGCTTAACTCAAAACTGAAATATGTTGCATATTCCTCAATTCAATTTGTCTTTAATCAAATTACCACACAACAAATCTGTGTGTATTTCAGTTTATAGTTCAGCTAAGGAACACAGTACATAACACAGACACACAGTACAATACACACACACATACACACACATAGTAGGACGACTGGGAGTTAAGGGTTAGGGTGAGGGACCCAGCAGCTGACTTCAGCCTCGGGGCCTCGGTGGGGCTTGTTGAGGCCACGTCTGAGGAGCATGACGTTGTTAATGAAGTGAGTTCAATTGATCAACAGTGTGTCGGATCATTTTGTTCTTATCAGTTGCATGAAGCTGGGGGGGGAACATGTCTCAGACCCCTCAAGGCTTTGTCCTTTCCCCTCCACTTTTCTCCCTGTCATCAATTAGTCAGTCAGTTAGTGAGGCTCCTGATGCTTTGCAGACGACACCACCATCACTGGGCTCATCTGTAGTTGGGGTTGAGTTCACCTAGAAGTGGGAGATCAGACCATGTGGAGACCTGGTGGAGCCAAAACAACTTAACGCTCGAATAAACCCAACCCAACCAACCTTTATCACCTCATCCTTCTTCTTCCTGACCACCATCATCGCCCAAAAAAACTTCAAGATGGAGCAGAACCCAAGCTCCTTCACCAAGAAGGCCCAGCAGAGGATGCACTTCCTGCAGCCGACGATGGTGCGTTTCTACTCCAAACTCCTCCATCACCGTCCGATGTGCTGCTTGCCCCTGCCAAGAAAGCCTGCCATCCCTCCAGGAAAGATTGTGGCTAAACTTTCCCACACTGGATTCAAGCTCCTCTTCAAACCACACGGCACAAGAACAGTTTCTTCACCACTGCAGCTAACCTCATCGACAAGGCCCGGGGCCACAGACTGTTAAACCTGACCCCCGCTGCATAAATCAGATGTACATTAGCACACATATCCACATCTGATTTATGCATTATATTCACACACACATCTTGCACATATCCTTTAACTTCATACTGTCAACATTTTGCACATTCCTACTGTTATTTTTAAAAACATATATATCGTTGTTATGACACTGTTCAATATATTCTCTTGTTGATTTGACACATATGCCTCTTGTCACGTATGCTTCTTGTATTTGGCACTACTTCCCTGTTTTTGTCCTTGCACGCTGCTCATTGTTATGCATCATCAGACCAAAGCAAAGTTCTTGTTTGTGAAAACCTACTTGGCCGCAAACCCTGCTTCTGATTGTGACACAATAGAGCTGAAAGTTGATAGTGGAAACCTACATATATATATATAAATATGTATATGTATATAGAAAGAGAAAGAGAGAGTGTTTTGGCATAGTCAATGTTTGCCCACAGTCTGAAACTTTGCACGTTCTGGCAGCACATGCAAAAAGTTAAAGTTTGAAGATCTTGAACTTTAGTTCTCATGTGCTGACCCTGATAAAAACAGCACAAAAGGTCATGTTTACCAACTCAAACAGAGTCCGTGTCGGCTTGTACTAACAGATACAGGAAGAGATGAGAGCTTTTATACCTAATTAACCTATCATTCAGGTTGTCTGGTGAATAATTGTCTCTTACTTGCAGCCATAATGTATGTTTTCAACCTATTAGAGCACCAGATGATTAAAACCCATAAGATGTTGAAGTACTCATTAATAACACTCATTAGTAAACATAAGCAGCCCTGATCAGCTTGTAATTAACCTCTACATTAGTATGTGGTGCATTTTTAATTTAAGTGTAGCAATAAATTAAGGTAATAATAATTATGAATGGGTTTTAGACGGGTGGGGGTAGAGTCTCCTCTTTTCTAAATGGCTTCATGATTATTGTGCATTCTTGTTATTTTTCCATCTACACAGCGAAGGAGCATCCTAGCAACAAGTGAAACACTGAGGCGTCCACCTGCAGCAGCTCCAGTCCAGATAAATGCGATATAAACAAAAGATAGAAAATAGCAGGAATGCAGAAGGTTGGGTTCAGGGTCAGAAAGTGTTCATTGCCCAGATTGATGGTGTGACACATGTGAGGCCCTGTTTCTGTGAACTGCATTCCTTGTGCAGGGAGGCCTCCAGGATAGGGGCTTGCTGCAGTATTCTTGTGCTGCCTGTTTAATCACATTTACAGGACGCCACAAGTCGCGGCCAGGGACTGCCTGAGCCGCCTGGAACGGACTCAAGAGCTCACATGGCAGACCATGCTTGTTCTCTGCTTCTCCTTCTGCCAAGGCACGCCTCTTTTCTCCCAAATCCAAACACAAGCCAATGCCGGCGCCTGTCGATCAGCGCTTCCCCTGCCCAACCAGAGGCCTCCGCTCCTCCTCCAGTCCACCTCCGTGCCTGATTCCACTTCAGCTCTTCTGTATAGCTTGTTCCCTACTTCGAAACTAGGTCACTGTTTGCTTTGTATTATTCAGCAACTGGAATGATTGTGTGGTGAGGGTTCTTGACTGTGATCTAGGTGACATGCAGCCAGCCAGCAGTGTGTGTAGAGTAAGAGAGAGAGAGAGAGAGAGAGAGAGAGAGAGAGAGAGAGAGAGAGAGAGAGAGAGAGAGAGAGAGAGAGAGAGAGAGAGAGAGAGAGAGAGAGAGAGAGGAACCCGCCATGCAACAACAACACACCCTCGACCGGTCGATTAAGATAATGTTTGGCACTGAACAGCAAAGTGAAACTTCCCAGTTACAGATCTGCACTCTCATACCTTCCCAGCAGCAACCCCCTGAGTGCATGACCCCTCTGTGCCCAGGGGGGATGGGGGGCTCGGCCGGTGTATTTCATGCCACCGAGGAAACAGATGGATCCTTAATGAGCGGGCGTGAGGAGGCTGATGAATAAACAAGTGTTGCTAAAGCTGTGAGCTTGCAGAGCGGCGAGGTCACGGCGAAGACGACAGGTCATGATATGTTTTAACATGGAAGTGCACGAAATGAAATGAGGCTCATCCACACGCAAACACACACACACACATCCACACTAGATGAACTCATATCCTAGTTAATTTACTCTTTACAGCAACGCCTGCACAGTCAGCATTGCATTGATGAAATCTAGCAGGAATTTAGTGGTTTAGTGTGTGCTGGTACATATACAGCATATTTGTGACTGCTGGGTATGAGATATTTACTTTATTTACTTTTCTAGATATGAATTCAGTCCACGAGGGCTTTAGCTCAAGCTGGGATCCTACCTGGAATGCAATGCTGTTATATAACTCAGAGGACTTTGGATGATCTATGATTGATGTTGTGGCATTATTTTTATTTTTATTTTGGATTGACTCTATCTGATAAAAACACACATGATAAAAGCTGTGTAAAAATCTGTAAACTCTTGGATTCCCATCTGTTGAATCACACACACACACACACACACACACACACACACACACACACACTCACACACACACACACACACACACACACACACACACCATTCATTCTCATTTTCCACTCACTGAATAAATAGCAGCCTTAATAACCGCGGATGATGTAAGCTGTCACCGCGTTTAATGTCATTGACGAAAAGGCCGAATGCCACCGAGCCGAGCAGACTGCAGGTTTTTTAAAAATTGATACGCATGGCCAGAATAAAGACGACGGGCGAATGAGACAGGAATAAATCATCTCCCTGCTTCCTGCTGCGGTTCTGATAACCTTTTCCTTTCCTCATTAAACAGAGATGGAGATTACAGATGTTCCCCCCCTTTTTGGTGGTTTCATCTCAGCGTGATAAAAACCCATCAAACAAACCCCGTCTGACAGCACCTGCCTCGCTGTGTGCAGCTTTCCCCTAGCGTTCATCTTTGTAAACTCATCTTCAGTCGTTACATTTAATAAACATAATGAGGTTTTTCGGGGCTTCCGTGTTTTGCTTTAACTTGTCTGTTTTTTCCCCCTCGTATTACGTCAAAGTTACGGGAACATTGTTTTCTACTGTTGCCAATTGATTACAAAGAAACACTCCCCGTCACTACCCGGCAGGTGTAATTAAAATGTGTCAGCAGGTATGTGTCATTTAAAAAAATAACCAACTGAAGATGACCATTTTCAATTAGCTTTTCACGCGATGGGAAAAGTTGTGATACGTGTTCTACGAAGGGGAAAATCACAGAATGAAACAAGAAGGAAACTTTCTGCCTTCAGCTGTGGTCGTTTAACTTGGTTTCAATTCCCGATGTTCATTTTAAAGCGTTTCAGTTTCCATGAAACTTTCGTGAAGCCACAATTTACAGTAAGTTATAATGGTAACAAACATAATATGGAAAGTTTTACAACACTAACAATCAATCATCATGAGCTTTCTAGTCATACCAGAACAAATGAGGCCAGTCACACATGATGATTGATTGTGTTTGGGAGTAATACTTGGCATTTAAAGAATTAACAGTCTGAAAAAAACAGGAGAGCAAAAGTGTAAAGAAGAGATTAAGCTGTGTGTGTGTGTGTGTGTGTGTGTGTGTGTGTGTGTGTGTGTGTGTGTGTGTGTGTGTGTGTGTGTGTAAGTGTGTGTCTTTGTTTTTCCGCTAACATAAGCAGCTATTGTTAGTTTACCTTGGAAAACTTTGCAGCACAGTACAAAGATTCACTGTATTTCAGACACTTGACCTTTTCTTGTAACTTACTTAAGTACTTTCAGGTCATCATCATCATCATCATCCTCATCATGTGTCTTTCTTTTGTTTACTATTCGATCTTAATCTACTCCATTCATTTTTTTTTTTTTTTAGAGAAATCAGACTGAGAGTCCAGTGTGGCTTCTTCATTGTCCTCACATTTATACAACGTTATATATTTATATATTGTCATTTGACCTCAATGTGACTTATTTCACTTCAGTTTTACAAGCTAATTAATGTCACACTGCATCTCTTGGTAGTTTATTTTTCATGATTTCTCTCAAATGATTGGTCCAAAAAGTGTGAATGGAACTTGTTTTGACTTGTGATACCTTCACTGAGAGATGAGGAAAGCAATAATACTCATGTGCATGTTTTAAGTGAATGAAATACAGCAAGTGTAAAATAGTAATAAGCATTATCAAAAGCCAGGAGTTAGCATATCATTAGCTTATGTATTTCAACAGTAAACTTATAAATGGAGAAATAATAGCAAGAAATTACAGTAGCCTATGATATCTAATTTTTTTGCTTTTCTTGCTTCCGTGCAGAACAAGAACATTGCTGACTCTTAACCTTACATTACAACGGTGAATTTCACTTTCACTCATTTCAGCCATCGAAATCATCAACCGACAAAGAAGTGGTCTTTGTTGAGTGGTTTGCTTTTACCACCGTCATCTGTGTGAGAGTGTAAAGCGTGACAGTTTTAGCAGTAGTAACTAAAAGAGGACAGGGGTTAGCAAAGGGTCAGCTCAGCAATAAATGTGTTTTTATTGATTATGAAGTCAGTTTTTTAAATTCATGTGGCTTTAAAATTAAATGTGTTTCCTGACATGCAACCTCTTTCAATCCATCCTCTCACCACGACTCTGACCTTTCTCTCAACTCGTGCAACCGCTAATCATAAAAACAGAAAAATTTGCAGTTTTTTTTTTGAGGATCTCAGCATGTTTTGTTTCCTCATGAGGACTTGTTGCAATAAGCAGGGCTGAACAACAATCTGCTAAAACTAAACAGTCACCATTGAATAAAAGCTGCTTTCTCAATCTGAACTATTGCAGAAATGCACGAGAGCTTCAGTTTTCTATCATGAGTGCATTTTTCCTTTGAGCCCTGAACCTGCCAATGATTGGCCAGAGTCAGAAGCTCCCACTGTTTGCTATCACTTACCTTCTGGACACCAAACTGGGCCAAAAAAAAACATCAAAGGTTTGTGATCTTTAAAAGGTTAAATTATGCATGATTTATTAGCTGAGACACATTGAGCATGATGTTGGTATCTCTTGCATTCACAACCTGCGTTATATAATTTGTGTTCATTCTAACAAAAATTGTACATTTATTTTTAAGTAAAAAGGAGAGTGTAGGGTGTTGGGGAGGTTTCAGTGGGAACATGAAGCCCACACAGCTGCCTGGTTGCTTCAGTGTGTGTGTGTATGTGTGTTTGTTGTCTGGCTCGGTGGTGATGATGGGTATATAGATGCTACTGTTCTCTTGCCTTGTCCTCGGGAACAAAAGAAAATCATCCAACATGTCCTGCAGAGCTTGAGATGAGAAACACTGTCGGCTTCAAATAAGCTCCGTACCGAGGAGGAGGAGAAAGAACCAGGATATGGACTTCCTTTGAAGCTATATTACGTGCTTCTTTATGTGATTCATTGTATTTCCAAAAATAGGCCCTAAATAAGCTCTGTGGTAATTGATATTCACACATTTTCCTTCAACATGACACCACAAATCAGCACGCAATTAAGATTCAACATTTAAAAAGCATACTCAGCTTAATTGGACACCAGAAGACCATCTATTGCTGTATGATAGGTCAGGTTTTGGTTATGAAGACATTCGCTAATAATAACAACTAAAACTCATCTCCAGTTATTAGCAGCCACGCTAATGTTTGTCCAATGTCAGCCACCGTACTAACATCATTCCCATTATGACAAGCTGTAATTTATTTGGTGCCAAAATGTTGAACCGCAGACACAAAAACTCGAATTCCAGTGGCTCAAAAACAAAGCAGTGGTAAATGTGGTGAGGAATCCAGCGGCAGAGGATGTGTGACGGACCGTCCGCACGCTGCCCTAAAGTGTCTGACCGTGTGGTTGCATGCATCGACTAACATGTGTGACAGTGTGAGCGTATCCATGTTTGCATACACACACACACACACACACACACACACACACACACACACACACACACACACATAAACATACCCACGTGTGTCCACATTTACCATTAAAACTCCAATTTCTTACTTGTAGCTTTATCAGTGTAGCCGAATAGCATTAGCCTACTTTATTATGCAAACAAGCCAATTTGCCTCTTTGGGGGTTTTTTTTCGGTCATAGAAATGTTTAATTCATGCCAAAAGTGACATTTATTCTCTACATTGTGCAGGAGACAGTTTGGCAGTCATCATATGTAAATGTTTCAGAGGTTTGAACAGTGATCAGGTCTCTGCAGGTCACTTATATGATCAATAATGGATGGAGTCGTGTGTCCCTGCTTTGCTTGTTCTTCCACTCTTGCCTTATCATTGCTGCAGGATCCTGAGCTATACACAGACACTGCTGACACAGATGTGTCATCGGGCCAAAGAGCGGCCAGTGCTGAACCTTCAGCCGCCATCTGCTGCCTTGCCCCGAGCGGCTCGCTTAGCTCCGCCCCTTAAAGAGAGCCACACAAGCCAGGACGGAGGTTTACCCCGCGCAACCCCTGAGTGTGGCTTTTTATGCAAGCTTACTAACCTTGCTTCTGCCTCAGGAGTCAGGGCGGTTAAACATAAAGAGATCAGACTGTACCCGCCGCTCTGCATCACCACAAATTCACACAACAACACATCAGACTTCCCCCTTCACTGTTTTTAATAAAGAAGAGGACTGTCACGCTGAATTAACGGAACAAATAAAGATTAATTAATTACAAGTTTCTGGTTTGGTGAGTTTTAATCATCTCTCATATCCGTCTTTTTCTTGTGCAACAGTTTTTAAATTTATGGTCCTAGCTTCAGTGATCTGTGCTTGTTATTGTTAAGAGTGACAGTAAAAGCTGGTAAAGTGAGTAACTGCACAGGGGCCCCGGAGCTATAAAGGGCTCCGAAGGCCCCGAGTTCACTGTATGTCAAGTTGGGTTTCATCATTTTATCAGCTGATTTTAACTGATTATCAAAATTAGAGCCGCAACGATAAGTCAATAAATCGATCAGGAACAGACAAACGATTATTTCATCATCAAAATATTTGCTGATTGTCATTTTTTTAAGCAAATATGCCAAAAAATTCAACTTTTAGCTTCTTAAATATGATGATTTAATGCTTATCTTTGTCATACATGTGGATTTTAAAGCATTTAAAGATGCAACCTTTGACTCTTTTCACTATCTTCACAAATCAATTAATCGATAATAATCTGATTATTATTATAAATACTAGTGAAGTTGTGTTTAATCTAATCAACACATAATCAGTTACAACACAAACAAACACAAATTAAACATTATTACAGCTTTGTTCTGGTTACACTCTGGGTACTCTGAGGACAGACACAGTTCACGCAGAGGGCATGTGGTGCAGGTTTTCGCCCTGGAGGCCCCTGATTAATCCAGTCCTGATTAATGCTTTGGTATTTTAGCACCAGCACCAGTAGCAGACAGAAGACTTCTATTTCCACTAAGCTAATTTTGCTCTTAAAAATCAACCTCATTAACTATTTATTGACCAAACAATCTCAACTCAAGGTCCATTTGTTCTGGAGTTTTGAGCTCAATTTATAGGCAGACGACACTATGGCAAATATTGCACAATAAGTCTCAACAAAGATACTTTATTAAGCAAATAAAGCCAAATTAAAGATGCAGCTAAATATACATATATATATATATATATATATATATATATAAAAGGTGTGAATCAGTGTGAAGTGCATGATGCATGAATGACGATGTGTGTGTGTGTAGGTGTTGTGAGGTGCATGAAAACAAAATAACTAAAGCTGCATAACTGAAAACAAACCAAAAATTAAAAAAAATTAACTGGAAGTGGAGAGAGTGAGAGAGAGAGAGAGAGAAAGAGAGAGAGAGAGAGAGAGAGAGGAGAGAGAGAGAGAGAGAGAGTGAGAGAGAGGAGAGAGAGAGAGAGAGAGAGAGAGAGAGAGAGAGAGAGAGAGAGAGAGAGAGAGAGAGAGAGAGAGAGAGTGAGAGAGAGAGAGAGAGAGAGAGAGAGAGAGAGAGAGAGAGAGAGAGCTCCTTCAGCATCAGAGAGGCAGACAGAAGCTACAGCTGCAGTTTAAAGTAACGTTACAGCTGCAGTTTAAAGTAACGTCAACACACCGAGCCCAGGTGCTCATTACTCACCTGCACAGATGAGAGATAAATACTGACTTCTCCATGTCAAAGGTCATCATAAAGACCATTTCATACTATGCTTTTGTTTTGTTTTTACCTCCTTTTGAAGCTGGAATAGCCCACTTTTCAGTTCCCTTATGTGGGATCAGTAAAGTTGATCTTATCCTACATTTTTGTTGTTGCATAAATGCATCAAATTTAAGTTTATCTTAAATTTTTGTGGTTTCCCAGTTGACACCACCTCACTTTTCTCATGGTGTTTCCATTATTATACATCACTAATTCATCCAGTTTTCTGTTTAATTCAAAAATATCATTTTCCGAGTGCAGATTTGAAAGGTTGACAGCATGTTCGATTATGTCGCCTATATCAGAGCAGCAATTAAAACCCCTTTGACAGGTTCTTTAATAATCTGACACTAAAAAAAGCCTAACTGAAAGCCATATTTATAAATGAAAATGAAAGAAATATTTACAGCTTGTGGTAAAGGCATGTTTTTTCTCCCAGATTGACGTTCGTGCAGAAGCTGCAGAGAAACATCCTCCCACACCCGCTGTGAATTATTGCATCGGTCAGACATTTGATGATGGTAAAAATAGCAGTATATTAGAGGTGGAGGTGGACGAGCACAGAGGGTTAAACTGACGGTGGAGAGCTGCAGATAGAGCTCGCTGCTGTTTGCTATTTTCTCCCCGCCTGCAAGCAGAGGGGATGCAGAGAAAGGCCAGAGCAAGTAAAAAGGTTTAAAGCATGTATAAGTAAGCCATTCTCTAATTAAAGAGATGATTGGCTCAAAGAGGCAACCAGTGTGCAAGTGTGTGTGTGTGTGTGTATATATATATATGTGAAAGTAGGTCGCGTTAACCAGTATACGTAAGTGAGTGACAGCGTGAACTTCCCTTGATCCTTTGAACTCGCCGCTCAAAACCACAGTCGATGGAGACGAGAGACACGTTGCCTAGTAACAGAGAAACTGCTTATTCCTCAGTTCTCCAAGGTTTTTTAAATTTTTTTATTATTGTTGTTGTTGTGACCGACGCATAATCACATCGTGGCTCGT